>NC_054541.1:20390542-20570859 GCF_017654505.1 Polyodon spathula | reverse complement strand
CATAATATGTTACTCCCCCCCCCCCCACTGGTGCGAGTCATAGTCACCTCGGTTAACAGTACATGGATGGAAGTGAAAAGAGTGTGGTAAGGTAAGAATATAAGGGATGAAACCCGGAATGTAGAATGTATTACGTATTGCATCAGGGGTGCTCAACTATTTTGCGGTTTCGAGCCCCCGGGCTTCGCCTAAGAAATGGCACACAGCCCACCAATATATTTAATGTACACTGCTGGTATACCTCCGCTCAAACTTCAACGCTTCACACTAATAATCCTGGTGACCACGACATTCAAAGATCAATTGACAAACTGTGACATTGTATTGGTGTATTTTAGTTACAAACCACTGCAAAATGAGTGACATCCCCTAATTTCCTTTAATATTTTGGGATGACATGCCAAATACTAGTACACACCACTTAGTGAAGGCATAACCCTGAAGGAAAAAAAAAATAGGGCACCAGAGAACACATACACACAGATTGAAAAAAACACACAAAAATCTACAGCATGCGCTGGTAATGTACTTAAAGAAAAAAATCTGAACATTCATTTTATGGAAATAAGTCCAAAAAATCTCAACAACATTAAGGAAATTTTACGCCAGTATTCAGGCTCCAGTTTTATAACACTGAGCTGGACTAAATACATATTTTAACAGTAGAAGTTTTCATTTTTATTTATTTCTTTTTTTAGGAGGAAACCTTTGGTGGCCCAGGCAGATAGGTTGTCCCCACTTTTGACATAGTAGCAATAGACTGATAGGCAGATGCTATTTTGGCTGGTGAAAAACTAATGTAAGCTTCGCCTGCTGATGAGGTCCAGCGTCCCATACTTTTTATTAGATTCTGGTTAATCTTTGCTCTTGCTGCTGAAGTGGCTGCCCCGATTCTGAATGAATGAGGAGTATAGAACTGAAGGGGAAGTCCTGCTCTGGAAATTAAAGCGGAGAGCTGACAACAAAACCAATGTCTTGAGACAACAGACCCACTTTCATTGATGAACAGGGGGTTGGAAGGAGATTTGGGTTTATATTCTGTAATGTATTTCAGCATGGAAGCATATGGACTGGCTTGAATTGAAGAACAAAAGGTCAGAGGATGAAATGGTCTTGCGTTCTGCGACGTGCTTCAGTATGGAAGTGTAGGGGCACAGAGGAGAATTAATTTTTGAAAGCTGAATACATTGTCCTTGCCGCAGCTGATCAGTTTTTGAAATCCAAAGGAATACAATGAAATAGGAATCTTGAATGAGGTTCAGGTCACTGCAGGAGATACCTAGAGTAGGAAAGCTGGAAATAGGAGGAACTGTATATTCGGAGCATCTCAAAAGCCCGAAAATACTGTTAAGCATATGATTTCCATAGTCAAATCATCAAATAGAGAAAAGCAGCCTTGGCGGAGAAAGCAATCAAGTTGCCTAGAATAACTATAGAGATAGCCAGACGAGCATATGGAGCCACTTGGAAATTCCTCGCAAGAGAAGACAAACTACTGGGATTGATAGTACAGCTGGAGAAGTGATAGACATCAAGTGAAATTGGTGTTGAATTCCTGGCAAATAGGATTTGATAGTAGCTGGTGCCAGATGTAAATATTATTTAGCATGAACTGTGAAAGCCATGATCCAAGTCTGGTTAAATGCAGTAGGATTAATCCTGCTTTGGTAACAGAAAGTCAGTAGGTGGTCCAGCCTGTGAAATAAGAGGGGTGGTGGAAGTAACAGGTGTTGCAGCCATGTGTGCTTGCGCTGTATTTAACAGTCCGCTGATAGTTAGGTTCAGTTGAAAATTAACTGGTTGAACTGGGGTGTCACTTCTGGATTTGGCAGAGCTGTAGGGACCAGACTAAAATCTGGAAATCATTGTAGTAATTGCATAATTCCAGGTGAATTGGCATGATATGAACTGTAGATTTGTTTTCGCACATGAAAAGTATTTGCTGCTACGACTGTTGGGTATATTTGAAGAACTGTGGATTTTAGATGCAGTAATAGGTTTTCAATATCTAGTGACAAAAAAAAAAAAAAATCCCAACTAAAAAACAGAAAATTGTTAATTGTTAAATCTCAAATTTTCTTAAATGAAGCATTTGTAAATAAGGCCAGGTTGAGAGGTGCTGGAATGAAATCATTATAGAGTATAGACAGGCCATTTCAATGTTGAATTTTGAATGCTTGAATCAGGTCACCGCGTAGTCTTCTTTGTCAAGACTGAATAGATTAAATTATTTTATCCTGTCTGCATATGACATGCCTTTTAAATGCATTTAAAAAGACAATGCATTTTTCTCAGGGTAACATTTTGGTTTTTATTACATGACAGCATTTTAACCCTTTGCGGTCCATTTATTCAGCTCCTGTCAGGCGCGTCAGGTCCAGTTTATTTTCACACGCGCTGTTTATTTTACACACGCCGTTTAATTTTTTTTTTTCAGAGTAAAAAAGGTTTAAAAGGCCCTGCATGGCAAAAGGACATCAGTAAGGCATCTCCAGCCAAGCCCCACCCCTGTTCGCTGTATTTTTCACATACCTCTTTATAAACGTGCATGCTGATAAATCCTCTCCTGATCACTCGTTTTATCACCAAACTCCTCAATAATGCGATCCAAGTCATTATTTTATTATTATAGCATCTCAAAAAGCTCTGCAACTGTCTGTGATATTCTTTGAGCGCTGGATGCTGAAGCAGCTATCTTCTTTGTTTGTGTCTGTGTTATCTCTGTGGTGCAGGGGCTGTCTGTATTACTCAGATACACCCTTTTTTGTTTTTGTTTTTGTTTTTTGGCTTCATTTGGCTCCTATCAGTCTCATTCGGCCATTGAAAGGTTTTCTCAGCTTTTTCCAGAGAAAAAATGACTAGAGACCTGTGCTTTATGTCTTTTTGATGATGTCGGACAGGGTCCGACATCGGACTGGAAAGGGAAAATTGTAATGTTGGACCTGGTCCAACATAGGACCACAAAGGGTTAATGCAAACATGCATTCCATGAAGAGAGCCATAAACAGCGCACAACCCCTTTGGGGGGCCTGAGGTTATTTAGCAGTATTCTATGAGCGGAACTTATAAGATATGGAATTAATCAGTTCACTGGTTTTGGCATTTAACTGCACGACAGGCCTCTTCATCAGGTCCATGCCAAGATTACAACCTCTGCTTATAAGTGAAGCCATGGGGGGAGATACAAGTCATTGTAAGCAAAAAGACTTGCAAGTGAAGTGGCTTAAATGGTAGGCATAGATAAAAAGTTTCATGTGTCAAATAATCAAATCCTTCCAGGCAATGTCTATATAGCTCATTAAGAGCAAGAATCAATCCAATCACAGTAAACCAGACTTGCTGCAAATTTCCACTCTAACTTCCCTGAAACAATTAGAGGCAGTACTCCTTGAGGAATGGTCATGTACAGGATCCCTCCTGAACAACTGAACCGCCTTGCAGTCCCTCACATCAATCTTGGCTGCACATGCTCATTGCGAGTTTTATGTTCATTGTACAGCCTCTGTAATGCACACTCATGTTGTTTATTCTAACAGATATTTTTTATTACGTTTCGAAAGTTAGCTCTGTTGAACAAAATCCTTTAGTGTCTCTCTCTCTCTCTCTCTCTCTCTCTCTCTCTCTCTCTCTCTCTCTCTCTCTCTCTCTATATATATATATATATATATATTCCGATCTCTATAGATAATATATATATATATAGATATATATATATATATATATATATGTCGTCACATGTATTTAATTGTGTAAAAACCCTTCATGGGTTTTCCAAGTCGGCACATCTATCTTTTATGCAACAAATTTTGTCATATATGTTATATAAGTAATATATATATATATATATATATATATATATATAGCTGTATGCATATGTAACCACTGTAAACTGTGTTCTCAAACAGGTGTTGTGCGGCAGGTGAGGCCCCTTGTCGGGCCCTTGCACGTCGTGCTGAAACTGGCAATGAACTACGTCATCAGAGGGGTCGTTTCTCATCGCAACCTTGTCAACATCCACATTTATATCTCTGAGTACTGGTTTTAAAAAGATGAAACAGTTTGAAATCTGGCCTGAATATTTCTAAAAGAAGGAATTTATGTCTCAACAAATTCACACAAAAATATTATTGGTGTACTGAGAAAGAGAAGTAAAAGATATTTCACAGTCTTATGTGCTGTTATGTTGGGGATGCTATATGTTGAGCCAGTAACATTTCAGTTATACACCCTGTGATCAACATTCAACTGCGCCAGTGTTCCCATGACCCTCCCACAGGTGAGGCAGGAGTCCATATTCTATGGGACAGGTTGAGACAGTTGTTTTAACCAAATTATGATGCATTACAGTACTTACAGTCCTTCATCCCTTAAAGAAAAGAAAGAAAAAGAGAGTAAAAATGCATTAGATTTGTGTTAAAAAAAAAAAAACCTGACTTGCCTCAATGTAACAGTTAACCTAAAGTCACCCTTCAAAAGCATCAAACTGTATAAACAGAATGTACCTAAGCAGTGTAGTCAGAGTATCAGCCTGATAATTACTATTACTTGCAACTACTGTCTTAAAATGTGATCTATATGAATTACAATGTTACTAAGTAGTTATTATGTGATTACATTGCTATTTATACTGGAGCTTAAAAAAAAAAAAGACATTTAAATTTAGCAGTACCATACTGGTTTAATAATATTCATAACAACAGGTTAAAAGGAGATACCATTGCAGTCTTCAGTATAGAACTGTTGCTTTATGTTAAAACAGTAGGATACAGATATATAAAATCCTATGCTTTGCAATAGATGCATATTTCAACAATGTAATGACACTCTTTCAAAATCTCTTGTATCAAACCGGATATATGGCATTATAAAAGTTTCTTTGTCAGTAAACTGTTTCACAGCTCAAATATAATGTGAATATATATATATATATATATATATATATATATATATATATTATAATAAAGTGCTGTTGAATGTGCAACAGTTGACATTGTCAACCGTTCACCCTTTTGTTGTCTAAAATTTAAAACATGTGACAGCAAACATAATGATGTTATTATTTAAATAAATGAATTCAAGTTTTACTTTTTGAATCTGGTATTTTACAGGTGGTGGTGTGGTGTCAACTATGGGAAATCCTGTTTCTCACTTTAATTCAGGTCTACTATACACAAAGGGTAAGGGGTATCTAATAAGTAAGTTTTCTGAGTTTGGGGGTAATGATAACTACCTTAATTCTGTGTGTAATTCTTAAAAATGTAATGCTAATAAATATTAAGCTAATGAAGGATTCGAATACCATATGTTGGAACAAGCCTGCTGCAAGAATGACCAGGCAATGTGGGGAGGCAATACAAAAAAAACCAACAAAATGCTTGGCTGTATGGTAGTCCAAAAGTGTAGCGTGCAATGAAGGGAGGATCAAGCAAGACCAGCAAAGATTACCGGTACTAATTCCAGGTATGAAAGATATAGTTATGAAGACATGCTGAGGGCACTGTTTAACCCAGAACAAAAAAGGATGGGGGGATTGAAGTGAAATCCTAAAAGGATTCGACACTCGTTCAGCACAGCACAGAGTCCTGGATTACAGGGCACAGCTAGACAGTGGAGACAGACCAGACTTAGCACAAAGAGCAGGAGACACGTCTACACGGTGGTGAATGTATGGAATAGGTTACCAAGCTGCGTTGTTGCTGCTGAATCATTGGGATACTTTAAGAAGCAACTAAGTGAAGTTTTTGGGATCAATCAACTACTAGAAACCAGGAAACATGAAATGTGACAGTACAGTATACACACAAATTATAGCCCATAGGAAATCGTTCAGTCACTGGTATATACAGGTAGAGAATATCCACAATAATTACTATGTTCTGCTAATTGTATTGGAAAGGCTTGAAGTATTGAATTTACTTTTTTTCAAACTGTTTGATAACATAGTTAAAGTGGTTGTAGCGAACAAAATAATTTAATAAATCTGCCCTGTCATGCACTTGTATGCACTATACAAGTTTCAAATCTGTAGTTTTGAAAGAAACACATGTTATACCACACATATTTCTATTTTAAAACAACACATCTGATACTACACTAGGTTAAAACAAGTTGTCACTTAATTGTCTGTTACTGCTATACTACTTAGGTCTTTTAAGCAGCAGGGTCTTCGGGTTCAAAGCACAGGGTAGGGGGAGGGGGGGTGCCTGGGTGGACTGAAGACACTCCAAAGTTTACCTTAACCCCCCTGTAGCCCCACCACCAAAAAATTATAAAGGGATATCACACATTTCTGAAATAACAACGTAACAAAGTTGTGTAAGATTTTTTGGAGACTTCATGTGGATTTCAACAATCGAAAACCATTTCAGGTATCAACAAGGCGATTTTAACCCTTTGCGGTCCTATGTCGGGCCAGGTCTGATATTACAATTTTACCTTTCTAGTCCGATGTCGGACCCTGTCTGACATCATCAAAAATACATCAAGCACAGGTCTCTAGTCGTTTTTTCTCCGGAAAAAAACAGAAAATCAATGGCCAAAGTGAGACCGATAGGAATGAGACCGATAGGAGCCGAATGAAGCCGAGTGAACAGGAGAGGATTTATCAGTCTGCACGACTATGAAGAGGTATGTGAAAAATACAGCGAACAAAAGGTGGGTCTTGGCTGGAGATGCAGTACTGAGTGGCCTTTTAAACCTGTTTTATATATAAAAAAATATAAAAAAAATATTTTAAACAACGCGTGTAAAATACACAGCGTGTGTGAAAATAAATTGGACCCGACGCGCCTGACAGATGCTGAATAAATGGACTGCAAAGGGTTAATCAGGGACAGACATTGAACATAAATTCACAGACTGGAAGTGAAGGAGGAGAGGAGCAGAAGGTGGTGAGGCGTTGGGGAGTGTGCTATTTATTGTTTGTTGATTCTGAATTGATTTACTGTGTATGACCTGGATCGACTGAGAACCCTACTGGCTGTGACCCTACTTTGTACTGAGAACCAGACTTGTGATCTAACCCTTGATCTTCTTGGACCCTGACAGTTGTTTTAATTTTATTTTTAAACACTGAAACTCAGAATCAATTATTGTAAGGTGACATTGGTTTTATGCTGGGAAATATTTTTAAGAAAAAAAAAAAAAAACTGAAATATCTTGCTTGCATAAGTATTCAACCCCTGTGCTGTGGAAGCTCCCAGTTTGCACTGATGAAAGAAATTGCCCTAACGAGGACACAATTACCTTACCATTGGCCTCCACCTGTGAACCATTAAAGTTGCTGTCACATTTTCTGGATAAAAACCCCACTGTTGAAGGATCATTGGTAAGGCTGTGAATCTGAAGGAAAATGAAGACCAAAGAGCATTCTACAGAAGTTAGAGATAAAGTAATACAAATGCATAGATTTGGGAAAGGGTACAAAATAATATCCAAGTGTTTGGATATCCCAGTGAGCACAGTTGGATCAATAATCAGGAAGTGGAAGCTGCATCACACCACCCAGGCACTGCCAAGAAAAGGCCATCCCTCAAAACTCAGCACTCAAACAAGAAGGAGACTTGTGAGAGAAACCACAGAGAGGCCAACAATCACTTTGAAGGAGCTACAGAGTTCAGTGGCTGGGAGTGGAGTAATGGTGCACCAGTCAACCATATCAAGAGCTCTGCATAACACTGGCCTGTATGGGAGGGTGGCAAGAAAGAAGCCGTTACTCAAAAAGTACCATCTGAAAGCACGTCTGGAGTTTGCCAGAAAGCATGAGAGTGACCCAGCTGCGATGTGGGAAAAGGTTTTGTGGTCAGATGAGACCAAGATAGAGCTTTTTGGCCAAAACTCAAAGCGCTATGTGTGGCGCAAACCTAACACTGCCCATGCCTCAAGACACACCATCTCTACAGTGAAGTATGGTGGTGGCAGCATCATGCTGTAGGGATGCTTCTCATCAGCAGGGACTGGGCATCTTGTTACAATTGAAGGAAGAATGGATGGAGCAAAATACAGGAAAATACTGCAAGAGAATCTGCTTCAGTCCGCTAAAAAACTGAAGCTTGGGAGGAAATTCACCTTTCAGCAGGACAATGATCCCAAGCACAGGCCAAAGCAACATTGGAGTGGCTCAATAACAAAAAGGTGAATGTCCTACAGTGGCCCAGTCAAAGTCCTGATCTCAATCCCATTGAGAATCTGTGGCACTATTTGAAAATTTTGGTCCACAAGCATCGTCCAACCAACCTGAACAACCTGGAGGAAATCTGCCAAGAAGAATGGGCCAAAATCACTCCAACACTGTGTGCAAAGCTGGTACATACTTACCCCAAAAGACTTAAAGCTGTTATTGCAGCAAAAGGTGGCTCTACCAAATATTAATGTGTGGGGGTTGAATACTTATGCAAGCAAGATATTTCAGTTTTTTATTTTTCTTAAAAATATTTCCCAACATAAAACCAATGTCACCTTACAATAATTGATTCTGAGTTTCAGTGTTTTAAAATAAAATATCGAACAGAACGAAATTTCAATGTACCATTTGTAATTCAGTAATATGAGAGAATTGGTCAGGGGTCTGAATACTTTTGCAAAGCACTGTGTGTGTGTGTGTGTGTGTGTGTGTGTGTGTCTATATATATATATTTAAATTTATATACAGTTAAATTTAACAGCAAGTCATTTTCTACTCTTTTTATTGTATGGTACAGGCAAATACAAATACAATCAGCAGCAGAAGCCAAATATGGTTCTTGGATGAACATAAATCTGTTCCTTAAAGAACCATAAGCATATGGTTCTTTCTGGAACATTTCAATAACAGTTCTTTAAAAAAACAAAAAATGTTTCCCCTGTGGCATCAGTGTGAAGAACTTTTAATGGTTCTAGGCCAAACCTTTTTTCTTAAGAGTGTTGTAGTGACAGCCACCCAGCAACAAGTCACCATTGCAAATAATGGTAAGAAAAGCCCTGCTTTTAAGCAAATTCAATTTACCATTGAGCAGGTGAAAAATGTTGATCCTTTTTCTGTAAGTGTATTGCTACTTACCATTATGAAATAGGCATACACAAAGCAAATGACTCATTTTAAGTACTCTTGTTTAATTGTTTATTTATAATGTAATAAAAGTTCATTACAAACAAAGACATATTTACACATAATTTCAGAAGGAACATACAGCAGTCTGGTGATGCATATCCTGGTCCTGTGTGTTTATTCTTTGTGAGGTTAATTGAAAACAGTGAAACACTACAAACTTTTGAAATGCATCTGCTGTACCTTGGTAACCAACTTTACCTTACTTAACTTTCAAGTCAAATACAAAAATTTGACACATTTTTATTTTAAAATAAACAACCAGTTTTGGGAAATGTTTTAAGTTGCATTGAAAACATTGAAAATGTCCCCTACATATTTCTGCTGAAACTAAACTATTAAAGATTACTGTTGCTTGTTCTTAGAGTTGCACTGCTGCCCTTCAGGGAAGGCAGTAGGTTGTATAGTTATCTCCTGATGGGGTAAAATCACTACCCTGAAACCACACAACCTACTACCTCACCCTGTGCGAACATTAGCAGAGAGGATAGCAACAAGCATGTGGGCCAGTGGAAACTGAACTGCACTGAGTGAAGCCTTACACAGCTTGTGAGAAACCTAAATGCACTGTAATACATTCTAATATCACACAGGAATCCACAATAGACCTATTTTTAATCCTAATACACGAGACGCATCTTGAACAGCCATAGGGCACATTTTTAAAGAGTTTGTGCCAGTCTTTATTAAACAATACATGCTTCTACATGCTTAGGAGGCCTGAAATGATATTACTTATGGTAGTCTGTTTTGTAACAGTTAAAAACTGAACTAAACATCTTAAGCAGCTGAAAATGTTCTACCTTTGTGGAAAAGTGATAATTTTCAAAGCTTGCTAACTTATGCTACATACGCGTCCTTTAACAATTAACTGCTAGAATGAAATAAGTCATACAGCGTAATATGGCAAAAAAAAAAAAAAAAATCAATTGGTCCGATATAGAATCTTTCAAGGTATTACAAAACACTTTGCACCAAAGATTAAAGGTGCTATATTCTGCAGTATTTTTTATAATGAAATAAAAGCTGATGAAATAAAGATATATAATAAGTGCAATACAGTACAAAAGCAAATCATATTATTTTATAGGTGAATATATAGTTTTGAAATGAAAACAGGTTGAATTATATTGCTTAATTTCCTTTCATCAAAGCCCCTATACCCTAACTTCATAACACCTTATAAAATGCTTGACTTCTTCACACGTGTGCTGTTACAGGGCTAAGCCTACAATGGGATGGAATGGGACAGCAAATAAATAGCATTAGAACTTGGGAGATTTATCCTCTTAGCTCAGCATAAAAAAACGTGTTTATGTAGGTTGTATACAGTACATTATATACAATATGTTGTTTTTCAAACAGCTACAAGCAGCTGCAGGCGTTTGTGAGCACTCATCCAGCGACGAATTTACAGCCACTTCAGGAAAGACAGTAGGTTGTATAGTTATTGACAGGAAGGGTGTAACCCTTAAAACTATACAACCTACTACCTCACCCCAAAGGACAGTCTAACTCCAGTGTAAGACCCTACAATCTACTGGTTAAAATGTATGACGGCGGTGGGGAGAAAAAACTGTATTTTCTCATATCATACCATACCAGTCTCCATCTTATCCCAAAAGGAATTATGTCATGCATCTGTAAAAAATAAAAAAAAAAAAACTGTCAATAACACACAGAAGCAATGTCACCTTCATATCAGTCCTGATTTTGTTTTCTTGTATGCAGAGAAAAATTTGTGAATGACATGACAGTATTTGTGGCCCCAGGACTGTAAGGGGATATTATTGGAAATATTTTCTTCCCTACCTGGGTAAGTTGGGTGAACCCTGAATACATTTTACACAATTAGTAGACAATATTAACAGTAATGATAATGGGTTTGGAACTAACATTGCCCAGCAAGTGGTGCTGATAAGGGAATACACTACTGGGAATGCAGTGGATTAGCAACAGTGTATATGAGTGGTTCATACAATACCACTGTGATACTACTGTGTATGTCAAAATATGAAAATGTTGCCACTGTTGTACCATTCTAACTGTGGCCCAATCCACTGTATAAAATAACTATTACATCAAAGATCATTTGATAAGGGTGATCATAGAGGTGAAGAGAGGCCTGACTTAAAAATGGAACATTTCTGTGGGCTGCAGTGATCACTATTACATTTCTATAGAAAAACATGACCAAAGACCATCATATTAAACAACATAATTAGAGTAATACTGTTGCATTTATGAATATCAGGCTGATTTTTCAGGCTACACTGCTGACATTTTTGTCACCCTTTTTTGGAAAGTCAGGACACATTGTACACCGAATGGCCAAAATATAACAGCTAATGACGCTCCTGATGTGTAGCTCTGGATAGAGTAGGAATCAGTGTGTTTTTTCCAGTACTTCTATGTTTGTACATGTCTATAGGTTTGTACATGACCCACTAGAAACCAGAGTGATGCTCTTTACTGTTCCATAAACACCAGGGGATCATATTGATAAAAACAATCCCAAGGCATCTACAATCATTCTTCTTTGTAATCATCCCTTAAGGAAAAAAAACATATATGTTTAACACACAGAAGAAAAGTATGATCCATGTATTTTTCATGTATAGAAATTGGCCTATTTTTATATATTAAAAATATATGCGATATATTTAAAATATATTTTAGTCTGTAATCCATATATTTATTTTATATGTTGAAAATATATGGTGCACCATATATTTTCATTAGTCTGTAATCCATATAAAATAAACACATATGGATTACAGACCAAAGTATATTTTAAATATATCCCATATATTTTAAATATATAAAAAAGGGGCCAATTTCTATATTTTAAATATATAAAAAAGGGGCCAATTTCTATATATGAAAAATATCAGGATTAAAAATATATGCTTTTTCCATAAGGAATGGAAATCCTTCTTCCTTGTTATTGTTGCTGAATAGATGCACACAACTCTCAGACAGCGTATACTGGTCTACTGGATACATGAATCAGTTTCTATCTTTGCTTACATTTTCTAAATTATTGAGATGTCAGTGTCATATATTATAGTATGCAGCACTTGCCAAACAAACTGAATGAGGAACTATATTAAACTATATTAAAAAAGAAAAAAAAAATTCCAGGGATGATTTTATCAAGTTATTGTCCATCATTTTGAAGTTTTAAGCACATGTACAAACCCAGTAATCTTTTTTTATATAATTTATTTACTAGATATGGTGTATCAAATTAGTTTATATCAAACTTGGTTAACATTTCAAAGCTACTCTCAAACAGTGTATAAAACCAGATAAGTCCCACTTATTTAGACAGCTCTGGACACTTTCGTAATGTTTAACTTCTGTTGCTAATGGTTTGTATCTGTTCACTTGCACACACAAAAAAGGGCAACATTCCCAAGCCAGGAATGAAAACGATCCATTTCATTCCTTTACTGCACCTCTGATGTGGACATCACCTGCAAAAATAAAAGACAGTACAAAATGTATCACCAAAAGCACATGTTTATCTACAGGCATATAAACACATTACAATTCTTGCTTAAAACTGAACAATACTTTTATAGCATAAATACCTACTAGAGTACAATGTTGGTAGTAACATAGTAGTATTACACAATAATGTAAAAGCAGCTTTTCATAATTTCATTGATTTCAGCTGTTCCTATGTCAATAAAAGCACACACTATGGTAAAGGTGAATGTGGAGTTCTTGGAGAAGAATATTTATTGGACGTGCATTGCAGATATTTCCATGCTCTAGTTTCGGTCAACTTCACCATGAAGGATTAATGACTACTGAAAACACACCAGTCACAGGAAAAGCTGTGAGCCTATGTCTAACTTCTGGAAGTTTGAGTTATTTAAAAAAAAAAAATGGCAAACATTTGGAGTGTTTTGTTTTTTTTAAGTATTTTTTTCTGGAGAATATATATATATAAGATGCACTCAATAGTTTTTCCTACAATTACTCAAACACCTGAAAGCTAGATGCATTCCTTCAACGGGAAGTAAAGCATGGAAAAAAGTGCAAGACACATTGCCGAATGTCAATCCACACCGACCTGCAGAGTATCCAAAAAACTGAAAATTAATACACGACCCCACCCATGCATTCCTATTGGATATACTAGAGATGGGCTGTCCCATTACAATACAGGTCTTGTTTGGTTACCACCCTGACCCCTGGTAACTCCGTTGTAAAATTAAGGTTGGACTTGTAAAATCTATAGATCAGAGTTATTGAACATCCCTATATATCCAAAAGTTTGATTGTTATTATTATTAGTAGTAGTATTTTTTTTTTCGTAGTAGTAGTAGTCTGATTTGAAGCCCAGTACATCTGTCAGAAGACAGCTGGACAATATAGCTGAACTGATATTTTCAACAAAATCGTTTTATTGTTTTAATATACATTTATATATACAACTTACTGCAATCACAATTGTGTTTACAAATTCCTCCTTTGATCCAATTTTGTTTATTAACTTTTTAAAGTATTTTAAAGCATGTACTGAAAATGGCACATTTTCAAGCAGACACAGACTACCCTTGAAGCACAGCCGGTTCAGAGGGTAATAATGAAATAAGATAACTTCAGTACACAGAAGAGTTGCAGTTGTTTTTGGATTATATCTAGATTTTTTATTGCTTGGTTTTGCATATTATGAAACAAAGCTGTGAAGTTGCAATTCTTATGGTGGCATAGGCATTGTAGAAAATGTTTTTTGGTCCACTTTTAAAGGGGATAGGTTCCTATTGCTTCCAAATGACATAGCTCACAGGATGTTATCCTGCTTTGACAACAAGTAAAGGATTCTTTCACACACATAACGTATGTGGATAATTCCTCTGTGCTGCTGCTACAATAATTTAAGTGCAAGTACCGTATTACTTCAATTTGGCGCCGCCCTTGTATTAAAGAAGCCCTCGTATTGACGCCACAGTCATATATCAGCTTTATAATAGAAGCCGCCCTCGAATAAACGCTGCTAAACAAATAAACGCACAATACTGACTGTATGGAAGATGGGAGCTTCAGTCTAGTGCGTACATTACAAACTAATGTACACACACATAGTAAGCTAATTTTATTTTATGGTACAGTTCTGAATGAAAATCCAAGATAAACTACGGACAGAACAGCAGTCCTTCCTGGGTTCTGGTGGTTTTGTTGTTTTGTTTTCAGTTCAATTGTAATTCCCATACTCAATCCCCTTCAAATAAAAACAACGCGCTTGCTGTCTATGAGAATATTTAGTTTTGGTTTCTCTTGCAGAAAAATGGCAAACAAGTAAGTTACGGAGGAAAAAAAAATAACCAAGTAGGCTTTATCAAGATTTTGCAGAAATCAAGCTGAAATTCTCAGGTAGTTTTGATGCAGAAAAACATCTACGTCACACTCTTGGACTTAACTGCCACACCAGCATTGCCCCGCCCCTTAACAACGCATAGACACTCCTGAGTCGCTGGTACAGTACTCCCTTGACCTTCCAACTCCCAGCTAATAGGCTCTCATTAACTGTCAGTAAATGTACTGTATTCAAGCCCCACAAACACACAGAAGTATAGTGCTGTAGATCAGAGCATCTCATGAGCCGCTTCTAAAATGCCTTAAATCATGTAATAAAACACTGCAGCATTTGTAAAGCATAGTATTATTAATAAAGGCTGTCCTCATATAATCGCCGCCCTCGTTTCAATTTAAAATAAATGCCGCGGCGCCAAATTGAAGTAATACGGTATATTTTGTTACTATCTCATCTCTACCTTTATCAAGTCAATGACAATCGGTTAAATGCTAACGCAACACACAATAATACACAGCCTACATATACAAAAAATCACATGAAACAATACACGTTTTATAAGAAGTCCTAACACCCTGTACTCTGATTGGTGACCAAACAGAACACTGGAATTAGAATTGCTGTAAGACATCGATGAGCTTTGCAGTTCCATAGACCAGGATAGGGCTCACTGTACGTTCAAATAACCACAAGAGGGCTCTATGCATATCGCAAAAGCAAGCTGTCCCTTTATTCAACACTAGTTCACTCTATCCTGCACATCTGTTCACATTTGCTATATTTAGTCTTTTCAACATTTCCTGGATGTATCACAAATACAAGTTGCTGTGCAGCACTGTACCAAGGGCACTGCAGACAGAAGGAATCTAGACAGACAGTTAAAAAGAGAAACACAGTTCTCTGCTGGGCTAACATTAGGGGTATACACCTCTATTTATATCAGAGCTAGTGTTAATGAGGTCCTGAGACATATGCAAGGCTGCTGCCTGCCCAGTTACAAGCTGGGGGGATATTTTGGTGAAAGTCAGACACTGAACCCTTACAGTGACCTCTCAGCGGGTGTGTGTCCTCTGGTGGGGACTCAGAGTGGCCACTTCTGGGCTGCATGCTCAACATGCCATTCCATCACACAAACATGCACGCATACAAGTCTGAGATCAGGCCAGCCACCCTCACCAGCACTGTTAAAATGAAACTGGCTGTACATCTACATTTTAGTAGATTCAATATTTAGGCCTCTTTTGTAAATGAGATAGAGAGTATAATTTGTAATGTAAACTTGGAAACTTTTTTTTTAGACAGCAGTTAGTTTGGACTTTGAATCTTTGATATATATTTTTTAAGACAAATATATCCCACTTAAACTGAAGCTTGAGAGTTAACAGGTTTTTGCAATGCAATGGTCCTGTGATATACAGCAAGGGCAACTACAAGTGCTGAGATGTACACACACTTTTGACTTTAAATGTAAAACATGAGTTTTTATATCTGTTATTTAGACACCCCACAACACTATTGTTTTCTTTCTAGGCATATTCAGCATATTTCTGACAGCCATCGTCACATTTTTTTATTCTCATTTCAGCGTTGCTCAGCCAACCCAAAGAAAGCGAACAAGCCCTATAGTAGGCTTATTCGGTTCAACTCTCCCAGGCTGGCCCTTGGGCCCTACACTATTGTGGCAACACCATAACAAGCAATTGTTAGCAGTTTCTAAAAGAATACATAACCTCTTAAGAAACAAATGATTTACCAGAACATAAAAAAAAAACAGTACAATTTACATCTCACATATAGTACAGTTAGGGTTTCTGTTTTTCGGGTTTTATTAATTGTATTTTTCTGTGCTTATTTTTAGCTATTTTTGAGTTTTATGTAAATTGTTTTTTTCGGGGCTTTTGTTTTTGTTATACTGTATAAAATTAGTGTTTTCAGTTACTTTGCAAAATGCTTGAGCGTTTTTTTTTTCTGCCAAAATATATATAGTAGTAACTGGACAGTACTTGCACACTTAAGCTGTACTTTCTTTCTTTTGCTGTCTTCCACAATGAAATCCCTATGGTCACGGGAACATTCTTCTGGGGTTTTTGTGTGGAGGCATTTTTGTACATTTCGCCACAATTCTGTTTTTAATCCTTCTTATTTTAACTGTAATACAGCTTTAAATCCAGCTAACAATCCTCCATTCCTAACTGTAATCTCGTTTTAAATCTCGCAAGCGGAGGCTCCAACAGAAATGTAGGAATGTGCTGCCACTCAGTAGTTGGGGTGGGTTTAAAGTATTCAGAACGAATCAATGATAAATACTAGTCAGGAAAACAGGACATTGCCCAGCAGCACTGGGAAATGTATTTATTATTATTTTTGTAGTAGGTTTTATTTTTTAATGGGAAAAGGGTCAAGTCAAGGTGAATTGATTAACCATGTTCACAGTTTATCCGGTGTTTTCCGGTGTTTATTGGCTATCCACCAATTCATTGTTTTTGTATCAGGGGTGTTTTATTGGGTTTTATCTGTAAAACTGAAAATCAGAAGCCCTAAGTAAAGTTAAATTCATGATGAAAATTATGCCTTTTGGTTATGTATCAAGGCTCAATATGGGAACAAGATCTTCATATCATTTCCAAGGCTTACACTGTCATTAAAACATTGCAATGGAATACTGCACAGTAGTAATTGTTAATTAGGACAGTGTAATACTGGGAAGACAGAAGACATTGAAAAAGACCTCTAACTGAAACACTTGTCTTTGAATTTAAGTTTCTTTTAGTATTTCTAAATGTAGCACTGTTGTTTAATAGTTATGGATGATAATACTGGTATCCTTTTGCAACAACAATCTATAATTATAAATCATATTCTGTCTGGGAAACCTAATCTGTTTTATGAACACTTAGAAACCTATAATCAAAGATGCAAGTACTGGGAACCTAATATTTGCAAACAGAAAATAATATTAGTAATATAATGAATTTGTAAATGTATATGCCAGAACAATGAACACAGCTCTATATACATTACTTCAAGGTCCCTTACAACATTCATCTGCTCTAGAAGAAGTATGCCATAGGATTACAGAGTGACAGAGACAAGTTGGCTTCAAAACTACTTGTAATGAATTTAGTCTTCTATTTTAGTATTTCAAAATTTAGCAATATTGGGTGGTTTTAATTTTATATATATATATATATTATATATATATATATATATATATATATATATATATATATATATATATAGCAAAAAAAGGAACATGGAAAGAAGAATAAACTACAAGATGGGAGAAAGAGACACCAACACAGTATTTTTTGAGTAGAACGCAATAAAGAACTATATGTCTAAGGTGAAAGTATTCAAAGATTGAGTGGTCACCATGTGCTACCTCTATGCTAATTATGGTTTGTATTTGTAAATACATTAGTTGCATGTTATATTTTATAGCAACAAATCTCAATTCTGACCTGTACACCCAATGCCATTCAGTCCTAGACCCTCCTCAAGCAGAGAATGCCAGTGGTGTCAAATTGTGTGGAGGTTTTGTTTTTGGGACTAATGTCCAGCAATAACTTCAAACACCCAATCATGAGATATTCATTACAGTTTATGCTTTGAAGATAATGGATTTTGTTCTGAGAGGAATCAAGTATGCTGCACCAGCTAGACTGCCAATTTTGTTTTAATCTGCTTTTGTGGTTTGTTTGTGTGTATTTTTACATTTTTTCGGTCCACAATATACAATGGACTGTGTAAGTATGCTAGTCACAGATTGTTAAAAGTTGACATTCTGTATATGGAGAAGTTCCAGTTTCCAAACATCAATGCCATTTACTGCTGTTTCTCTGTACTTTTAAATGCTTTTCAATTCTGCATAAAGCAGAAGACCTCCAATTCTCTGTTGACTGGATGTTTGGTTGGTTGGTGACGATCCTCCTCAGCTCAATTAACAGTAATGAAAATTAGACACTGTATCTTTGGTGTACGTACTTGCTTGCCTCGTAATCATATATTTGGCATGAGCTGAATTCCAGAACCGCAGGGTCGATGCCTGTAAGCTTGCTGAAGACGAATTACAGTTTGGATTCTTCTTGCACTGTAAGCAGGTTCCGTTTCTGGACTGGCTGCTCTATCTGGGGGGCTGTGCAGCTGTAGCCTTGCCAACACATTCGCGCCAATGGAAAATAACAGTTTATTGCATGGACCCAAGGTCAGAAATGGGAAAGATCCAGACTCTGCAAAACTGTTTGTTTGTAAGCAGGCAGTCGGCAACAATTAAGCCTCTAAATAAGAAAAAAAAACTGTATTCCAACGGCCATTTCCCTTTTGCCAAGCTGCAACTCTTGCCTTCTTATACTGGTATCTGACAACTCCAGCAGTGAGAGACACGCACACAAAATGGATGTGCAGAGCTAGGGGAGACAGGAGACAGCCATTTTATGCTTCTTTTGGATATGTTGCCGGGCAAAGTTATTGATCAGGAAGTACTTTAACAGGGACTATCCACAGTTTTGGGGTTAGTTGTTTGGGCATAGTGAATACATTTGGATTGCACAATGACTAGGGCTGTATTTTTTCCATTGTAAAAAATTGCTTATTTCACAGCATTTTAAGGTCTAAAAATATATGTTTCAAGATATTTGTGACATTCAAAATTGATAATTTGCTGTAGAATTATTTTTCAATAAATTTATCCAACATTGCAGTCGCAGTAATAGTACAATTGTTGTATCCCATCAACAGTAATAATAATAGTTTGCACACAATTATTAAAATCTAGTTTAAAATAACAGTGATGTTTGAACACAGCAACTGTTATTAATGTTGTCTTGACAGGAGGGCTAAATACAACATTGTTTTGATAATCCCTTATGCTTGCATTTTATTGATGTATTATGAGGCAAACATGGGTGCATTATTTAAATCCAGATATCTCTTCTATACTCTGTTCTTGTTTTCGCACACAACACGATTCCCTGCATTTGCATTTTATACAGTACAGCTTGGATCAAGGATTCAATGGATACTATTCTTGTCAAATACAAAAACACCATCATCAATTACATGCAACTGTTCTAGCAAACAGGAAGGCAAACCAGGGTTGAAATGTTGAAATTGTATTGGTGTGTTAATCTGCTTTCATCAGTAAAAGACAAACACAAATGTAGCAAAATCTTCTCTAATGTACACTTCCTGAGAAACATACAAACATTCTGAAATGTAAACTTCCTGAAAAATATACAAACATTCTGAAATGTAAACTTCCTGATAAATATACAAGCACCATGCATTGTGTCATTGTAATCACCTGGGGATACTTATGCATTTTGTCATTGTAATCACCTGTGGGTTACTTATGCATTGTGTCATTGTAATCACCTGGGGTTTATTTCATTATTTTTAATAAACATGTGGGTGGATGCAGGAGGGTTTTTTTTTTTTGCCAAATGTTCTGCCCGGTTGCAGTGCTAAATGATTACACTGAATGTTTTCACCTGTGTGCCTGACCCCATAATATTTTAATGATTATTGGCACTTTGTTATATGCCTGAACATGAGCCAATAGTGTTACCAGCACTACAAAGAAAGTAGTACAATTCTTAAACAAATAGTGTGGGCTATAGTCTCAAAGTTATTTAACGAAATTGTCATTTGCAAAACACACCAATAGTTATAAAACTAGAAATAAACAACTAAGACATTTAATGTTGGGACTAAGTCATCTTAAAAGATGCTTTTGAAGTTGAGGATGAATTACCAGTAGTACTACTCCTATTAAAGTTTGTGCAGTGTTTCCATGCTACCCTCCTCCTCTCCCCATGATTTACTACACATGATTTTATTAAGCATAAGGGTGAATTTAAAAATTGAAAAACCACTGACTTTTTGACGAATCATTAAGCAAACTTTATCCAGGAGCACACAGTTGCTTACTTATTTAATGCAGATGACATGCAGGAGGAAGAGAAGGAGAAACAATAATGTTCAGTTCAGTGACAGCTAGCAAGGCCACTTTAAGGGAGAGAGAGAACTTACAACAGTTGCCTATTGTGAAACTACGTTTAAGGGCAGTGGTGTGTACACCAAGTCTCAGTCTTTAATCAGACACATTCTAAGCCATGCAGCATCCAGGAGGCAACCAGTATGGCAACCACAACGCAGAGCATTAGGTCTTCATCATTCTGAAACCAAAAAATTACACAACTGCAATATGGCAGTCCTATTAGGTTCCTAAAGTAAAGAGTACTGTTAAGATTTTGCCCAAGAACTTTCCATAACATCTTAAAATGAGACGTGACCTGAAGACATGGTGGTGACGGCTTCATTTTATGTTGTTGGAATACACACTGGAATGCCAACAAGAGCTGGGTTCTGAAGTGTTTAGATCATTTGAAAGTGTGTATAAAAAGAACCAGTCATTGATACTGGCATGCTCTACAATTCCTTGCCCCGTTAGATTTACAGACTTTTCTCTTCAGTCATGCTTTTGTTTGATTGGCACTGGTGAGCTGCTTCTGGTTTGTGCATGAAGGATGCTATATAAATATACTTAGTGTGGCATGATACGGGACATTACTGAATGCATATGATTTCGTTTATTGTTATAATATCACAGGGGCTGGCATTGTTTAGTCCAGTCCCTACACATTTTCTGACAGATGGTGATCTTGGGAGATCAGGAAACAAGAGGTGAGTTTTCCTGCTGTCTATTGTGCATTTGCTGCTAGGTACTTTTGGATTAAAATTCATGTGATGAATTTAGGCCAGTTTATATGAATCTAATATATCAAAAGCAGTGTTGCAAGACAACACAGGGCAATTTAGTACTACAAAGATACATTCCAGATCTCCCAAAGCATAGGTTATATACTTATTAGTATTTAGTCAATCAATGCAGTGTTAAAGCTACAAATTTCCAATCAATCGCTTCACTGATTTCAGCGAAACCAAATGGGCGAGTGGGCATTCCTCCAAATTGATTATTTTCCACAAAAAAAAAAAACCAGTTCAGGAATAATGAAATTACTTTTTTCAAAGTAATGGCTTTGGTCATTTCACTGTTAAACATGGAAGGGTTAGCTTAATACAGTTTAAAGAGATGGACAGCTTTCTAGTTAAGGTGAACTAGAGTCACTGTGTTCTGCTTCTCAAGCTCAAGTTAACCATCCATTGTAAACAAAGCAACTTCAACGTTCCCAGTCTATTGCATTTATTATGCATATCCTTCAACCATTAAAAAACATATACAAAAGCAAAGAATAAAAAGCGCTATGAAAATTGATTCCTGATGCTAGCACTCTTAATATACACATGTGTGTAAAATACTGCAAATCCCTGGTCCGCTAAAGACACTTAGTAGATGCAAGTTTGGATACGCAGTATACAGTACCAAATAATTATGATGTGATCGATTTCTGAAAAACAAACAAAAAACACAAACTGTTGGTTGTTCTTCATTTAGCTCTTAGCTCTGTGAATTTGGAAATGATTCCCGGCAGTACCTACAGGCAGACTTGTCAGAACCTACCAGTCTTCTTACCCCCTCCCTGCCCCATGTCACAGTACAGCGGAGGCCCTAGTTAAGGTTCAGACAGCAGTAGACCAAAATACCACTGTCCTTCAACACTATATTACTCCCACTGGTGTTTTCAAACTGCTGTGGTTTATTGACCCTCTTATTAACATCACTAATAACAATAAAAACAAAGTGCAGGCTTATTCAATGGAAAAAGAGGGGGGTGGGGCAGTAAAGATACTGCTAATGCTAATATGTCAACATGGTCAACATGTTTGCATGGCTTGCTGTGCAAGCAAAATAAAGATACTTCTATACATAACAAGATATATTCTAATAGTGTTTAATGTATTTCTTAATATATAAAAAAAATCTTCAGAATTAAAACATACTTTTCTGAACTGTAGCAACATCAAGACCAGTTCCTTACAGCGGTGCTTAATAATTATAATTAAGGATACTTTCTTAGTTTCTTTGCATGCTTCTTAGGGATAAAACATTGGAAAGGTTATGCGGAGCCAATGATAAATGAATGGAAAAATTCAATAGAACCCAGAACAAAGTCTTCTATTGTCTGACAGAGGGATATAAACATATTTAACAAAGTACAGCCTACTACATTCAAATTATAGTTTTTGTAGATTACATTTGCAACAGAAATCTGAAATAATGAAAACTACTGTTTCTGTGTCTCTGAGTGTTATACCAATATAATGCTTTATAATTACTAAATTAATTTCATTAATATGTTCATAATTTAATTGTACACTATTTACTGGGCACTATTAAATGTTTATTTAGTGGGCTTGATCCATTGATACAAGTTTTCAGATGCAATTATTTGTCACCTATATTACAGACAAATATGCAAAAGATTTGAGTCAACTCAAGAAAAACAAGAAGAACTTAGATTGATAGCACCTGGATGGATAACCATGTAATACAGGTAATAACTGTGTAATTACTCATTATTCCAGGATCCTATTTGGTAACTACTGTGGTGTTACCAAGTAATCACAGCAGGTAAAATGCTGCGCTCAAGATCACTCCCATGTAACTGCACAGTAGTTACCACGTAAGAGCAGTATTAATTACCAAGTTATTACAACGTAATTATATAAATATGCATGTTGTGTAATCTAAGGTGATATCTATCTTTGATTGGGTTTGAAAACAGAAAGAAAAAATACTACTGTAAGCAAGTCCCACAAAACCAAAATGTCAGTGACCTTTTTCCGACAGTATTTTTTTATTTAAAAAGGCATCAACACATGTAACAAAGTCCTTTGCAAAATAGTAATAAACTACAGCACTTTAATTAGTCAAGCATGCAGAGCTACATTGTATATGGCAAGGATTGTGAAAGCCCAGGTTAAATAAGGTTGCAGTCAGATATTCCTGAAGGTAACACTTCTGCCAAAACCTTCAGCAGTCATATCTAACAGAATATCCAATGTGCCTTACTGTCATTAGTGTGCCAGCGGGGAATACAGATCCAACAGCATTCATTTATATTGTTCCATTTAATTGAGTATATTTTCCTGCTTTTATCAATTTAGAAGTAAACCGAATGATTGACTTACACAGATAATTTGTGATTTTAGTTATTGCATTGTAAATAGATTTTTATAATATATTATTATAATATATCAGCAACATATTCACAGATCACTTCTCCCCCACCATTTACAAAATACTTTCTAAAGATGTCCACTGATGGCATTCAAGAACACTACACAATAACATACAACCTTTCTACATAAAGTTTTACTTTTGATATATTTCTTATTGGCAAATATGTTACCTCAACCGAAGCTCTTTCTGTAGTAAGTACTGGTAAGGCTTCTTTGAAGCTTTTATATAGGGTTATAATTTTAAGCAAGAATCACTTTTACGCTGAACAAACCAGAGCAGAGGTGGGCGGGCTCCCAGAGAACAGAGATCAGCCCTGCTTTTTATTCACTCTGAATGTGCTCGGTGTCTGGCCAGTAGGGTTTGCTGTTGCGCGATGAGGAGAAGCAATTTCCTGCCAGTTTCCCACCCCCAACCCCAGCAGCTTCAGAAATTTGATGCTCCCCTCGGGGTCCCCATGTTTATTTAACCACGCTTTTTATTGTTTTGAAGTGCAACTTTTTAATTCTTGCTGTGCAATAATGTATTGATAATCATGAGGTGGTGGTTTATGTACATGTACAAGTGGAGACTTAGCCTAGATTGCAAATCTGGAAGATGTGTTTGTTATTATTATTTATTTACTAGTTATTTTGGGGATTATTGAGATTGGGGATGCTTGTGTGCAGAACAGAGTAGTGTGATGTGATCAGCTAAGTACGACGAGATCAATCAGAGAAGACGAACAATCTTCAAGACATACTATTTATTATTTGAGTGTTATTTAGGGATTTATTGTGATGGAGATGTGCTTGTGTACAAAAAAGAAAAAAATTCTCAATATTAGGGTAACGGCTGGTTTTTGAATCAGCATCCTCAAAAAATGCACAAACAGACATGTTTTCCAAAAACTCCAGAAAGTGATATTCGATGTATCTCTAATGAAAAAAGACAAGACCCTTTAAACAACCAAACAAGTTGTGGGGAAAAAATACAATGTATACAACTCGTGAAAAATGTACTTGCCATAAAAAATGTCTTCTTAAGAGCTAATGCAAAACAGACAATAGCTTGTGTGTGCAAGGTAAATTAAAAGCAGTTATTCGTTTTTTTTTTACAGGCACGTAGCTTCAGTGTTGGCTGTGTGTATACCTGTACTAGCACAACTAGTGCACAACTAAATCGTACTGAACTCAAATAAAATAACAAGGAAAATGAGTAACACCCCCACGAGAAATGCCTCCTTGAAAATCATTAAATTACTTGGTTTAACTGAAGCAAGACAGGAAGACTGAATTTAAAGACATTGTGGCACAAGGAAAAAAATATATATTTTTTTATATTAACATCACAAGCAACTCAAAATATATATTACCTATCAGAGTCACCATATCTCACAACCAAAACAGCACACCGCGAGAAAAAACAACCTTTTTAAAAACCTCTCTCTCTCTCTCTCTCTCGACATTTGGTTGTCCAAAAAAAAAAAGTCAAGTTGCCCATAATTGACACTTTACTCAATACAGGTACAGTATCTCAGGGTACTCACGCAAAGGAAATGCATGTACATGGGTTAGGGAGTAGTTAACAAGTAGAAAACAGAAGTACTGATTAGAGGAGAAAACTCAAAATGGAGTGAGGTAACCAGTGGAGTACCACAGGAATCAGTATTAGGTCCTCTGCTATTCCTATCTACATTAAATGATTTAGATTCTGGTATAGTAAGCAAACTTGTTAAATTTGCAGACAACACAAAATTAGCAGTGGCAAACACTGTTGCAGCAGCAAAGGTCAATTAAAATGATCTAGAAGATTCAGAACTGGGCAGACACATGGCAAATGACATTTCATAGAGAAAAGTGTAAGGTACTGCACACAGGCAATAAAAATGTGCATTATAAATATCATATGGGAAATACTGAAATTGAAGAAGGAATCTATGAAAAATACCTGGGAGTTTTTGTTGACTCAGAAATGTCTTCATCTAGATAATGTGGGGAAGCTATAAAAAAAAGGCCAACAAGATGCTTGGATATATTGTGTAAAGTGTTGAATTTAAATCAAGGGAAGTAATGTTAAAACTGTACAATGCATTAGTAAGACCTCATCTTGAATATTGTGTTCAGTTCTGGTCACCTCGCTACAAAAAGGATATTACTGCTCTAGAAAGAGTGCAAAGAAGAGCGACCAGAATTATTATGGGTTTAAAAGGCATGTCATATGGAGACAGGCTAAAAGAATTGAATCTATTCAGTCTTGAACAAAGACGACTACGCAGTGACCTAATTCAAGCATTCAAAATTTTAAAAGGTATTGACAATGTCGACCCAAGGGACTTTTTCGACCTGTAAAAAGAAACAAGGACCGGGTGTCACAAATGAAGATTAGACAAAGGGGCATTCAGAACAGAAAATAGGAGGCACTTTTTACACAGAGAATTGTAAGGGTCTGGATTCAACTCCCCAGTAATGTTGAAGCTGACGCCCTGGGTTCCTTCAAGAAGCTGCTTGATGAGATTCTGGGATCAATAAGCTACCAACAACCAAACGAGTAAGATGGGCCGAATGGCCTCCTCTCGTTTGTAAACGTTCTTATGTTCTTATATACTTTCTCAACATCAAAATTCCATACTTTTTTCAAAATTTCCATTTGTTTTTCCCAGACTTGTGTTTTAGTTAGTTTCTACTAGTTTTTTGATTGTTATCCAAATAGGTGGGCTGCCGCAGAGCAATATAGATTTTTGATCCAGAGCAGAAGTTGCTCCTGGTTTTCTAAAAGTATTTGTCAGAATCTGGAGGTTCATATCTAGGAAGAGACAATGCAGGTATGCAAAAGAGAAGTAAGATACAATCTAAGATATGTCCAATATTTGAGAACCATGTTGCATTATTTACAAAAAGAATATACAAAGTTCTATACTTGTGCCAAAATAGGACAGAATAATGGTACCAATAGTATACTAAAATCAGACAATTTTGGCACAAGTATATTTGCAGTATATTACTTTTTTGTAAGGGATGATATTGGATTCTGATCCAAACTTCTTTATACCCGCTGTTAAATGTTGAACACTATGGGTGGTGAAAAATAACAAAAATGAAAGAACAAATGTGCACATATTATATATTAAAATGTGCAAGTGCTATTAAGCATATAAGTCAAACACTAAATACAGTACGCCCTCGCTATAACAACCTGTTTGGGTCCAAAGCTTTTTGTTCGCTATAGTAAAAGGACAATCCAGAACAAACAATATAAGTTAAGGAAGTCACCTTGGATAAAGGCATTAGCTAAATTATTAATAATAATATTAGTACTGTTTTATTGTTTGATTTTCTTTATTATTACAGTATTTGTCACTACTAGCAATAAATAATAATAATAATAATAATAATAATAATAATAATAATAATAATAATAATAATGAGATTGTGAATAAAAGTAGAATTACAAGTACAGTACCTATCTGTGGCACTGAAGAACACAGAACAACCCCCCCCCCCCCCCCCCCTCAAAAAAAAAAAAAAAGCACATCAACAAAGTTTCAGTTTTGTTTGAATTGCAAATTTTAATTGAAATCTTGGTTCCTTATTTAAAAAAAAACATGAGCAGCAGTTTGATTTTTTATTTTTTTAATCAGTATTTAATGCCTATGAAGGCCTATAGAGAGGCTGTAAATACTATATCTACACTCGGCTGACAGTTTGGACCCGAGACTGTTGCTGCACTCTGTGCTGTAAACAAGCACCATACATTTAAAATAAAATTACCGGTACATTTTATGAATCACTTTAAAGAAATGAAAAAAGCGAAGTTAACATGCTACGTGCTAAATCTGAGTCAGTGATAATAACTACCGTATTCGTTTGTTTTTTTTTTCCTGGGTTAGGAAATAACGTTAAAGATTTAATAAAGGTAACAACAAGTTAACAAAATGTGAATCCTGGTGAGCAGAGTGCTGTAGCTTGTAATTCCAGTCTGTAACTTCCTTTAAAAATCATAGCCTTCAATAAAAAAGTAAACACTTTGGCTGTCATAGTGTCCGTTTTACCCATATATACATACACACATATACCAGTTGTCAGAGGTATTTCACGGTGCAATCCTCGCGGGATTTGGTCACAAGCAATGTTTACGTGTACGTCATCCCGGAAATCACTGAAGCATTACCAATGAAAAACATTGATCCCTCAAAACGTGTTTTACCGGGATGATCTGTGAGCGGAATCTCGATTGAGAAACCGCTGTTTGATTAAAGCACAGAACATGATCTTTTTAATAGAATAAAAAAATCGGAGCAGCCAAAAAAGCACGTTGTCCGACACATTTTTTTCATTTTCGGGCTAGCGATTTTGAATATATATATATATATATATATATATATATATATATATATATATATATATATATATATATATATATATATAATGAACTTTTTTGTTGTCACAAGTCATATATAGATATATATAATATAATATATCTATATATATATATATATATATATATATATATATATATATATTATATCTATGATGAAAAAAAACAGTGCCAACAAGTCATGAAAAAAGCACATGGAAAAATATCTTCTACAATAAGAAAAAAAATGTCCTTCTAAAGGCTACTGCTTTTCAAGAAAAGGTGTTAAAACCAAGCCTCGTCCAGAGGCAAGCTGCTAGAGACTGGAAAATGCTGGCAGATGTTGGTCAACGGCTTCTTTTTCCACCTAAGATTGCCACCACTAACCTTCAACCAGATATTGTCTTGTGGTCTGGATGAGCACGCATTGTTCACCTGGTAGAGTTAACAGTGCCATGGGAGGTTGCTGTCGATGAGGCGTTTGAGAGCAAGAAATTGCATGTATGCTTAACTAGCTGCTGTAGTGGAGGAGCGAGGATGGAGAGTACGGGTTTACGCGGTGGAGTTGGGCTGATGAGTATTTGCGGCACACTGTACAACCCGGTTTCTCAGAGACGTCGGGTTCAGTGGCCAAGAGTTGCATTGAACTTATCTGAATCAGCAGAAAGGAGCAGCAACTGTCTGTAGTCGAGATGGAAAGATTCTGGCTGGGGATCTCAAGCACAATAGAAAGAAAGCACAGGTAAGTAAGCTGGGTTGATCTGAGGTGGGGGAAGGAGGGGTGTAATGCTGGGAAACCAGAATCACTGTCGAGCACTTGAGATGTCATGGGCTAGTTGAGGAAACACCAAGGACGGAAGGTGACCACTTGAAGTCCCCAGAGATGTACCCTACATATCTCAATACAGACAGTTGTCATGCTGACGCGCTGGGGAGACCGCACTGGGTTGATCCCCGGGACCAGCAAATGGATTACATTAGTTTACTGTAAAGCTATGTTTTAGTTGATGCTTATCTTGGCGAGAGCCAAGTTCAAATCAGCATGAAGTTTTAACATCTATTCTCATGCAATGGAAATAAAAAAAATCAGACAAAGCTTGTGTGAGCAAAAAAAGCTGAAATATGATTTATTTTACACACACTTAACTTTAGAAGTGGTGCCTGTGTACAATACTGAGTACTGAGTGAATAGTACTACTAGCACAGTACTATTCAATTAGACATATATAATTATTATTACAATTATATCGCTATTTTGTGTTTTACAAAGCAAATATTTAGGCTTTTAATTGTGTTTGTTTCCAATAATAAACCCTATATCTTTTTTTATGATTATTTATTAATGTACATAATAATAATAATAATAATAATAATAATAATAATAATAATAATAATAATAATAATTTGATCAACACTAGAAGGTTTTTTTGTTTGTTTGTTTGTTTTTTTTTTCTCAGCTAAATGTTTTTTTTTTTGGCCCTATGGCTTTTTTTTAAAAATTAATAATAATAATAATAATAATAATAATAATAATAATAATAATAATAATAAAAATCCTTCTCACTTTCCACATAATAGTGGTAATAGTTTACCATGATAAATTTGCACGTCATGATGTAGTTTTCCCATGGTTATACTATGCAGTTACCATGGTTCAACAGTTTGCCATCTTTTTATATTATGCTTTGCCATGCCTGTCTGGGCTTTGCAATGCTTATCTATGTGTTGTCATTGTGCTTTATTACACTTTGCTGTGGTCTTACAAGAATAATCAGATTTTATCCACTGCAAAGACTGCTGTCTCATTCATGCTTGTTAGGTCTTTCTTATGTACAAATGAATGTTTGTGGTAAAGAATGCTTTAACTGCCATCACACTTGGGCAGACAGATGTGTAGATATTGTATTGGTGTAAATCAAATTGTGTCATACATACTGTAGATACAAAGACACCGCCTTTTATCTTTAGAATCTGACACCAAGAAACCATTTTTCAACACAAATAACTGGGAAAATATTAATTACTATTTTTATAAACTGCTGAAAAGACTAGAGAACTATCATACTGATTCCCCTAATGTGGCCTCTGCTGTACAGTAAAATGAACTGTAACCTGCACCTTTCTGTAGAAATCTATGGATATTAAAGCCACTATTATTAGCAGAACACATTAGCAGGGTCCTCTCATCTGACCTTCCCCTGACCCTGGGCAATCTACTGTACCAGCCTGCCCCTTTCTGATTTTTTTTAGACCACTAATCTGCATCTTTGCTGAGGCATTCTGTGGACATACACTTTTATAACCTATCACTCTGCAAGCAGTTCAACTAATCATGTCAGAGCTTTTGCTGTTATTAGAGAACACCATCTCCGTGAACTTCCTGTCCAAATTTCCTTTTTAAACAAAAAGGAACATACTGCTTTGCCAAAGAGAAACTCTTCGAACGCAGGTATGAAAACAGCTCAGCCTGCAATACACAATATATCATAACCCTGGTTCCATGAAACAGAAATGTTATCTATTACCGATTGGATATACATCTCTGTAGCCTGATTTTCCTGCATGTCAGAATACCTGCCCCTGAGGGGATGTAGTGCAGCGCACAGAAGGGATCAGTGACAATTTTCTATTCAGGCCCGCTTTGTTGGAGTGAACGCAGCAACCTCGAAAGGAAATGGAAAACATTTCTATTTCAGGGAGGCAGGGTTATAATATATAACCTTAACGTTTCCTTTCAAGTATGAAATGTTATTCATTACCGATTGGGATAGTATGCCCAAGCTGTCACAAGTGCAAGATTTGCATCACTGGCAGATGTGCTTAAAAGGATAATCTGGGAGGCTGACCTTGGGCGCGCTGGTCCCAAAGCCAAGGTTTTAAGGATATATAATGTATAGTCCACAGAACCTAAAAAAGTGAGGGGAGAACCCAGACTGCAGCGTGCCTCCTGTAAACTGGGCAGAGCATGTGAAGCTTCCTCTCCCTGTCAGATAAAAGCCTCCAACTCCACTGACTATGACAAGAAAAGCGGAGAGGGAGGAAAGCAACCTTAGTCCTGGCCTCCGAAAAAATAGGCCGGCTTCTAGCTTCACGGAGGTGATTGCTAGTAGGAAAGCCGCCTTCAAAGAAAAATATTTCACCTCTGGTGGTTTCGTAAGCATGTTAAGCACCACATTCAACCACCAGCGAGAAACAAGGTAATTCCTAGGAGGACGCAACTCTGAGCTCCCTTCAAAAACTCTCCCGCCAGGAAGTGAGCTTCTAGTGAGACTGAGTCTATTTTAACATGGCATTAAAATATCTTCCAGGTAGAACTTAAAGAGTAGGGGGAGATTTTCCCTTGATAAAAAAAGTACTGCAGAAATTGCAGTACAGCTGCCAAGTGACGGGGTCTAGCCCACGAGACAGACACCAAGTCTGGAAAACTCCCCATTTAAACCTGTACTGAGGGGATGTAAAAGTGTCCATGACGTTCTGGAGGGTTTAAATAACCTCATCCGAAAGATTGAGCTGCTTTAGCAGCAGCTGCTAAGAGGTCAGACACAGAGCTAGGGACAGGAGATTTTTGTGCGCCCAGAGCAGAAGCTCATGGGCAACACGACGAAGGTTGGGGAACTAGAGACTGCCTTGGTGATTTATGTATGTTTATGTGTTATCATATAGTGATGACACACTGAACGGGCTGTTTTGTTCCACTCCAGGTTGCGATTGAACTAGGCATGGAGAGGGGGCGCATGTGGAAGAGCCCCAGGGAAAGTGGTGCTTGAGGTGCTTCACTGAGAGCTCCAATCATTGCAGATGACCAGTGACCAGCTCAATGTGTAACGAGCCTGCGTGGGTGACTTGGCACATATCAGCCAGTTGTCCAGATAATTGAGAACTCTGATACTTTTGAGTCTCAGATTTGAGTAGCAATTATAGCGTCCACACACATGGAAAACATCAGGGGCACCAGGAAGAGGCCAAATGGCAGGACACGGAACTCGTAAGAGGTTCCCAGTGAATAATTTGTGCTTCCTGTGGCTGGGCCTTATGGGGATGTGGAAGTTGTCGTCCTTGAGGTCCACTGTGGTGAACCAGTCGTCTGGCCTCAATGTCTGCAACATCTGTTGCGTTGTCAGCATTTTGAATTTCCTTCACTTCAAGAGCAGGTTGAGCAGTCTGAGGTGAGGATTGGTCTGAGGCTGCCATCCCATTTTGGCACTAGGAAGTACCTCCATTTTTGAAAACAGGGCTGACACCTCCTGAAACAGCAAGAGAGTGTCTCGTGGAATCATGACCATTGTTGCGGACATGCCCTTAAAGGGAGGGCCATGTCGGAATTGAACAGACTAGCCAGTCTGAATGGTAGTGATCACCCACATGGCCGTGGTGCATGATCACCAGTAATTCAGATGGGCCTGAACATGTTCCAGCAAAAACCTAGGGCTGTTGGTTTGACGGGGTCTCATTTGTGATAGCAGTGGCAGAATATACTGGCTTCAGGGACTATGGGGCATCACTGAAGGCTTATGAGCTGTAGACTTCTGTTAAGAGAGAGGGTGAGCCACCTCCCTAGAGGACTCCTGTGCCTGGATAGAGTGCTGCAACATCTTATCTGGTGTAAATGGGGCATCAAGCAAAGATGCTTTGTCCCCATTAGGAACTCAAGCCTGAGATCCAGCATTGTCTCCAGGCACCAACAGCGGGGCGGTGTCCCTTCCCAAAGCTTACCTGGTGTACTTATGACAACTGGAGCAGATAGTCATCAACCAGGCGCAGCTCACCCAATACCTTGGGCGAGGGCCTATGCTCCGCTGACAATGACTGTAGCAGAGTAGACTGGTAAGCTACCAGCACAAGCAGTAGCCGTGTAGCCCTTCTTAAGCAACACTTCAGTGCCGCAACATTGCTTGTTAGGGCAAGAAACGTTTTTAGAAAGCAAAGCCAGATTGGACACCTGGACCAGCAAGACAATAGAAGCCTCAACAAACGTGCAGTGGGCAAGGCCCATCTTCTCCCCATCGTGCACCCTGTAAAAGTTTTCAGTTGTCAGAGAAAAAGTAGGGGTGGTTGCCAGGTAGCCCCAGGAAGACTACAACTCCTGCAAAAAGTCTGGCAGTACCAGGGGACGTTAGCGTTGTCACATAGCAGTCTAGACCATGTCAATGCCAGAGGTGCAGTTGCCCTCTTAACCAGATTGTTGAGATCCTCTCACATATAAGGCTTCATTGCAAAGGATATGGCATCAGATCCCGCATTACCAGGCAGGGAGGGCTAAGCACTGGACTTCCAAGTCCTCAGAGGCTGCGAGGGAGGATGTCCTCATGAACCAGTTCAAACCCATGCCTGGCTACCTGCACCCGCGGGGTTACCAATGCAGCAGTGGGGCCTCTGAGAAGAGAGCGACATGAGACATGACAGTAAACAGTTGATTCACTTGGCTAAGAACCTGGTCAATTATCATGGAGGACTTTGAGTGATGACGTTTATTCATCATTCGAGGAGAGGAAGAGAAAGAAAGCTGAGGAGGAAGAGGAGGACCACAATGAAGACTGGCTTCTTGTTTTGAATCCTGCCCCAAGAGCGTCACTTTTGCCCTCTTGAAGAGGGTTTAGGGGGTGGAGATGCTGCAGTCTGGCTTGTAGGGGGCGGTGGGGATACATGTGGCTGCTGTGATGGTGTAATGGACGCAGAGCGCTCCTTAGACAGGCAGGGACATCTGCTTTCCAGCATACGCATGGAAAACAGGGCACTTGAACCACAAAAATCACGGTCCCTCAAAGCCTCTTTTGCACGTTCAGCACCCAAGCAGGAGACACACTTATCATGCATACTCTCAGCTGGAATGTTGTTCTTACACAAAACAAAGGGGTGAAACCCAGGCATAATGCAGAGAGCTGTATATAGAACAGCCGTTTACAGTTAATACGGTAACATTTGAAGCATGCTTTTATTCAGGTATCTATGGTAATTTACTACAATACAGCAAGCGAGAGATGATAAAAAAAAAAATAAAGTACGATCTCCGTCTTTTTTTTATACTGGTGCCAAATCGGAACCAGATGCAATCACAGATGTATCAATGGGTTCAGCGATGATTGGGGCCTGATATACAATGCTGGAGCCGGGTTAATACTGAGCAATGCACTAAGGGTTAAACTCGATGCTTGGTATGGGCCAACCAGTGCAGAAACAAGGCTAGAAACTGATTGAAACAGGTTAGGTGCCCGATCAGAGACTGGTCTCGGTACCAACCGGAGCACTCTCGATACAGAATGTAAAAAACATTGGTACTGACAGTAAACAGCCAGAATATGCTGGGAAAAATGAATGCTTAGTGCTCAACATGGGCTAGGTGCAGACCAAAAGGGTCAGAGCCAATCGGTACAGGCTCGGTACGTAGAGGACAAGCATCAGTGACTAGCTCCTACTAGCAGCCTTCACTAAAGTGAGACTGAAATCAGCTGCTCACTAAAGCTGCATGAAACACAGGGAAGATGCTTTTCCCGGCTTTAGTCGACCGGTCAACACAGCCATGCAGTGTGGCTATAAACAGCCATTAACTTGCGAGTGTCTCGTCCTGAAGCACAAAGAGGCACCTTTTGCAGCACAGTGCTCCTTATACTAACACCATGCAGGGACACTGGTTCAGCACAGGATCCCTGCTGAGGCTATACTAACACCACGCAGGCTCCCTGCTGAGACTATACTAGCACCATGCAGGGGCACTGGTTCAGCGCAGGATAACTTCTGAGGCTATACTAGCACCATGCAGGGGCATTGGTTCAGCGCTGGATCCCTTCTGAGACTATACTACCACCATGCAGGGACACTGGTTCAGTGCAGGATCCCTTCTGAGGCTATATTAGCACCATGCAGGGACACTGGTTCAGCGCAGGATCCCTGCTGAGACTATACTAGCACCATGCAGGGACACTGTCAGCAACCTCCTACAAAGAGAAATCATACTGCATGAAATCACAACCAAATAATGTGAGTTCTGGCGTAATCAATAGTTTTTCATTCTGCAATTTAAAAACATATTCAATTCACCATAACAATACATGCACTTTTAATTCATTTTATATGTTTATGCTCTCTTGTGGGAACAGGTTAATAAAAAGTAGTACACAAGCCCAGATTTCATGAAACACTACATATATTAGACTGAATGGCTTATTTAATCTTTCTTTTATTAAAGTAGACTGTTTGTGTTTTTGTGAACATAAACAAAGAATCATTTGTGGCATACTAAATCCACCCACTCACCCATCGACTCATATATGTAAACCTCATATTTTTTAAACAGATTTTAGTCATAGTGTCCCTGTGTTACCACAAGATGCAGAACTACCTACTGTGATGTCCCTAAACAAATTCCTGAACATACAAAAAGTCATGAACAAGTGGCCATCCCAGAACTTTGTCTAGATGCTTCTTAAAGCACCACATGATGCGCAGAAAATCACTCAATTTCCAAATGTTCCTGCTCTATAAGTCGTGGTTTAAATGTTGGCTAGGTTTAACTTCATCTTACTTTTTGGGAATTAGAATTTTTGCAGTGTGCTCTGCTGGACAAACTGGACTGTCAACAAAGCCTTTGTGATGACTTAGAGTACACAGATCGCTAACGACTGAATTACGGATAACAGAGTTTATATAGGAATTACATTTTGGCTTATTACAGAAGATGATCGTAGCACTGTGTGGCTTTAATGGAAAATGTACCCACATGTGTATGACATGATATAGTGTATTTAAACACAGGATATATCAACATATATTGTTACTATCACATACTGTATAACATCTGTTTTTTAAACCCTTTCAGTCCTTAGCACTGTATGTTAGCAACTGCCTCAGAAATCATGTTGGAACTTCATGGGACTCCTTGGCCCCAGTCTGAACTAGTGTAGCATAATTGTTTGTCCTGTTCTATGTATACCTAATAAAGGAGTTCCTTCTTCAGCTCAGCAAAAACAATTCAGAACTGAAAGTGTTAAATCCATCTCATACAATAATGTTATGCATCCACAAGCTATGTAACTTGACACACATAAAAAATAGAATATACAATATTAAAATAACAAACCACAATACCTGTCATTATGGGCGATTAAAGCTTGTTGCAGTTACTGTCACATTCATTCATGTTCCTTTTCCTTAAATTCTTTATCAAGACACCTAAAAACATATATAGCCACATATGTTAGTATTCACATCTCCCACGGCTGCTGTAAATAAATAAATAAATAACCACCAGTACCGCTTAAAGTACACCCCCTTGAAACACAGTACCTATAGGAAGTATTCACCCCCCTTGGACGTTTTCGCAGTTTGTTGTGTTACCCCCAGAAATCTTGATGCATTTAAATGTTTTTTTTTTTTTTCCTTTGATTTATACAACCTACTCAAAACCTTCAATGTGTGAAAAAATGGGGTGAAAAAACAAATCAATTAAAAATAAAAACCTGAAAAGTCTTCATTAGATAAGTATTCACCCCCTTTGCTATGACACTCCTAAATAAGCTCAGGTGCAACCAATTGCCTTCAGAATTCACACAATAAGTGCAGTAAGTCCATCTATGTGCAGTACAAGTGGTTCACATGATTTCAGATTAAATACACCTGTCTATGTAAGGTCCCACAGTTGGGTAGTACATTCAAAGAAAAGATAGTACCATGAAGACCAAGGAGCTTTCAAAACAACTCTGGGATAAAAAATTGTGGAAAGGCACAGATCAGGGGAGGGGTATAAAAAGATTTCAAAGGCATTGAATATCCCTTGGAACACAGTCAAGTCGATCGTTAAGAAGTGGAAGGTATACGGCACCACCCAGAATCTGCTCAGAGCAGGCCGTCCTCCCAAGCTGAGCAGCCAGGTATGAAGGTCATTGGTCAGAGAAGCCACCAAGAGGCCAATGACAATTCTGAAAGACCTACAGCATTCCATGGCTGTGATGGGAGAGACTGTCCATGTGTCAACAATAGCTCAGGTATTCCACAAATCTGGTCTGTATGACAAGAAGGAAACCATTTCTGAAAAAGTCAATGGAAAATCCTGCTTGGAATTTGCAAAAAGGCATGTGGGAGACTGAAAAGATGTGGCAAAAGATTCTGTGGTCCGATGAAACAAAAATAGAACTGTTTGGCCTAAATGAAAAGCGTTATGTCTGGGGCAAACCCAGCACAGCACATCACCCAGGTAACAAACATCATCCCTACTGTGAAGCATGGTGGTGGCAGCATCATGCTATGGGGATGCTTTTCATCGTCAGGAACTGGGAAGACCTGCTGCACCTGCCATTGCTCTGCCAATGCATAGAGTAACATACATGTACTTGATTTCACTGCATGCCTGATAATGTGTGCGTACAGTATTCCCATTCAAAGATTATTAACTACATTATTGTTTCAAAATATTGCAGTCAAGCTAAATGTAATTTTGAATTTGACCTGTAAAATGTGTTTTTTAATAAGCAAAAAAAAAAAAAAGAATCTTTACTCTGAGTTAATGATTAGTACCCTTAACAGTCAACAATCAGCATCCATTTTACTGACATGCAATAAAACAACGCATCTGCCACCATTTTCAAATCCACAAAAAAAACCTGATTTCATTTTATTAGGTAACTGTAGATAAAAGAGAAAGAGAAGTCTTATTTCCCAAAAGAGAAAACTGTCAAATATATGCAAAATAATGTGAAAAATGTGTGTATTCCCATCCGCAAAATATATTTTATAAATCAACACACCTTGTTATGAAGACCCCTTAACATTTATAACAACTTTGCAAAGATAGCTTTAAAAAAAAAAAAAAAAACACTAGAAAAATATCCTCCCCAATGACTTTTTTTTTTCATTGTAACCTTCATTGACAGTATCTAAGCCACAACTACGGGGTCACACAATGTAAAACGTAAAAAAGACACCACTGCAATGTTATTTGTCAGAGGTTAGCAATGTACCAAACTGCCCCACATGAAGACTTGCTTTGCAAACCAATGGACAGAGGAATGTTTTAGCTGAAAAGGGTGATTTTATATATATATAAACAAAAACATACAGAAATGACCAAAAAATATCTCACACATGCATCCAATGGGTATGCATTTGTCTTGAACATTAAATACGTCTTAATGATGTCACAGAACTGGGCTCCTTTTCTTGTTTTTATATTTCGGCTGCAGGAATTATTTCCCACATAAATTAGGGGGCATTGTTTCAGGATAAGAACAATATGGTCAGATTGTTGTGGTAAACTATAGTACATTTGCTTATTTCCTACAAATCCTTAAGCATTTTGTTCACTACACTTAGTACATAAGCACTGAGAAATATAACAACAACAACAACAAAATTCTCTGTAACAAACATTCAATTGTAAAACCAGAAAAAAAATTTAAAAAAATAAAGACACGTTTTAGCCCAGTAGAAAAACATTTTGGATTTCTGACTGAAAAACATGCATTGTGGAGGCAAAGAAAAACATTGCTTCAATTGATTAGATTTTTACCACCTTTGGCACAAAGTACCCTATCTTAGTTATTAGTCACTGTTATTATTAATAAAACAGACTCTAATACTGATTAGAATTGGCTTATTTAGACTTTTTATACAAAATAATTATGTAATAAATTGATTTTGACAGGCTTATTCATAAGCAAAGCACCATATGAAAAGCACTCTATTACAAAACATGTTGTCATTGCGCTCCGCCATTTTGACATTTCAGTTAGCTCTGACATGGTCTACAATGTTAAGTGTGATGTTTGCCTGTTCTGTCCTGACTGATATCCATATTTCTGTTTTTCACTGTACCTATTGTGTGTGTTGTTTATAAATCCTCCTGTGCATGTACTGTAGTATTCCAAATTATTACAAAATATTGTTATAATTACCATGTATGTAACATATGAACACACTTCTGAAAACTATTATGTAAAACAGAATTATAATTTATTTATTTAAACCATCATGTTATATATATATATATATATATATATATCATGTTATATATGTATATATATATGTGTGTGTGTGCGTGTGTGCGTGTGTGTGTGTGTGTGTGTGTGTGTGTGTGTGTTTTGTTTGAGATATCTTTTTGATATACTAATCTAATGTATATAAATGAACACATACAAACATGGTCATTTTTTCCTTCCAAATACATTTAAAGTAACGTTTGTTAGAATATCTTTGCTCCAAAAAAAGTTATCTAGATATATTACTTAAATTAAATAAAATCACATACTATATACACAGTTTATTGCTGCAATTACATGCAACCTCAATAAGTTTTCAAAAAGTTCAATATCGAGTCAATGCCAAATTATTATTTATCTAATATATATATATATAGATAGATATATATATAAATAATATATATATATATATATATATATACAAACAGCACTATATCTGGGGAGAAAAATCTAATAGGATAGCAATTGCAAGAAATAATCACTATAATAATTATACAACAGGATAACTCATTATTATAATTTGTTTTTTGGTTGTTTTGATCATCATCATATTTATCAATGCTATTTTCATCCAATAAAAATAAATAATGTTATGTTGGATGGGTTGTTTTTTTGGATAAAGAAGAAAAAAACATAATTTCAGTAAAGGTACAAATGTATTGATACAAAAGAATACATTATATATTATTTACACAGCACAACAAATACACTGGGCACAGGAAAATAAAAGCTGAATTCCAGGTTTTTTTATACAATGCAAAATTTGGGGAAAAAGGTTTTTAGATGTGCCATTGATGGAATCTGTTTTTTTATTTAAACAAACAAAGCATTCATAGAATAATGTCTGTGCATGTGTGTGTGTGTGTGTGTGTGTGTGTGTGTGTGTGTGTGTGTGTGTGTGTGTGTGTGTGTGTGTGTGTGTGTGTGTGTGTGAAGTATTCTAGGCCCTGCGGCTTCAAACAGCATTGTTACACTGTAACATTATAAATAAGACCCAATTAAAATATCCAGCAATTGTATGATTACAGTGTGACATTTATTGTTGCAATGTAATCTAACAAGACGGGGATATGAAAAAGCCACAGAATTATAGGTATTAATTCAAAATAGTTGAGACATTTTTTTCAGTTACATTTTACTCTGGACAGTTGGAACTTGACAGGATGAATTTACTTTTTTGTAAAACAAATGAAATTACAATCTTTGTGTTTTTTTTTTTCAGTACTATAGCTGCAATTTCTTATTTGTTATAGAGCCGTCAGATTTGATAGGTGTGTGTGACTAAATTAATGAACAGAAAGTGACAGCAGATCGTACCATTTTGGCAAATTATCTTTTCCATAAGCATCCACAATACACAAATCACAAGGTACCAGTTGTTTTAAAATCAGAATGTCAACCCAGGTGAAAGCACATACACTCTGTGTTTTAAACCAGCGTAATTCTGTTTTAGTTTATTTTTTCATTTGCATCTTTACAAAGCAACCCACTAGACAGAGTACATTTTAAAAAGGTGAACTAAATAAACCTGTGATTCATTTTATCTGTCTTAATAAATTATATAACCTAGGAAGAAAGATCAAAATATTTCAAATCTGATGTGAAGTTATTAAATGTATAGGCTTACACAGAAAAACACTACATGAAAATAACCTAATAAATATATTTTTTTTATCAATGCACATCATACTTAAGTGCTGCATTTATCATTCACTGCTTTATTTATTTGTAAATCTGGTAGCTTAACAAATGATACACGAAAAAGTTTTGAAAGCATCCCCGCCTCCATTCTTCACCCAGAAACAAAATCAAAGGTTTCTTGTAGCTATTAAACAGCCAATAAACATACTGAAAATAATTCCAGCAGATTAACACTCAAAATAAAAAAAACAATGTGGTGACTAGACTTTTTGAGGTGTCAGTGAACAGAACATGGTTCACGCTTGTTTTTTTTTGTTTTTTTTAATGGCCTCAAATTTCATTTCTTAAGTCTCTGGAATAAATCCAGTAGTATCTGTTCTGTTCAAAAATGAAAACTGCATTGTTCAAACATTTGAAATAAAGAATAAAATAAAGAATGAAGATAAAAATAATTGTTAAAAATATAAAGGAAAAAAAAAGAAACGCTTACCAGAATTCAGTGGCAGGAGAACCCAGTCAGCAGCAACCACACGCTGAGGCAAGGGTGAGAGGAAAAAAAAAAAGGTTTCATTTTGTGGGTTTCACAGCCCTGTGAAACAAAACAAACAAACAAAACAGTCAGCTCCACTGCTAAACAGAAGTAAAGGCAGGCTGGAGGAATGTAAAAAGACAGTACCTACCTAGCAACCAGCCCCAGCTCCCAACCACATGCTCCCTGTGCCATTCGTGCCCCTTGGCTGCCAGTAACGGACAAAAAATAAGGCCGTAAGGGTGGTTGGAAGACATGTGTTAAGCTAGTCTGGTGGTTAACAAGTCTTTGAATGAAGAATGTTAGCAAACAGACAAACTGTATGTCTGATGCATGCTAATAACACCGCTGCTCCGGCCTCAACACTGGGCCTATGAATAATTCAACAGTCTGAAAAAGGACCCCCACCTTCTCTTCTTAACTCAGACGCCTTTACTATACTACTGGAGAACAGAAAGTACGCAAACTGTGCTTTGTATTAGATACAAAAATAAAAGTAAAGATAAAACAATGATATTATATCAAACATCACTACTTTCATTCGCTACGTAACACATTAAAAAAAAAATCAATCGACGCATTTTTCTTTCATTGCCTTTTTTATGTCTTTTGTTTAGGAGTTGGCACCTGTCCCAGAAAGAGCTCCACAGCACACCCCTCTCCCTCCCGATAGGGAGAAAGGGCCAACGAGAGAGAGAGAGAGAGAGAGAGAGAGAGAGAGAGAGAGAGAGAGAGAGAGAGAGAGAGATACTTCTAATACAGCTACTGGCACTTACAAATCGCATACTGTCTTTACCCGCAGATGCGCAGTGAACTCACAAAATACAGCCATTTTTGATGGGCAGCACAAAGCTCTGCCTTTCTTAAATCAAGAAAAAAGGAGGGAAAAAAAATGATCTGCAATTGTGATTAAAAAAAATTAACAAACTAAAATATTCAATGTAAATAAAAAATAAAAATAAAAATAAATTAAGGAACTTGTGGCCTCTCCCAGAATATTAAGACAGCAGATTTAAAAAAGAAAAGAAGTGCAACTATGTTCTGTAGTCCGTGTTGAGTTGCTATTTGAAGCTAACATACAGCGAATCTGGAGGTAGAGGGTTAAAATCCAGTTAGTTGTTGTGAAAAAAAAACTCCTGCTCTGGCACAAGCTGTCTAAAGGGGAGGCCCTTGCAGCAAAAATAGTAGCAGTCACCGTGTTCTTTTTTGCAAAGTTCAGTCCCCTCCTTGTGAGTGACTGGAGCTGATGCTGAGAGAGAATGAGAGAGAGAGAGAGAGAGAGAGAGAGAGAGAGAGAGAGAGAGAGAGAGAGAGAGAGAGGAGGAGGAGGATGTGTGTGCTAGTGGGGGAGCTCAGCTGATGATGAAATAAGAGGCACGGCACAGTGCATAAGCGAGCTGTTTTTTCATCACACATCCACACAGCAAGGAATTGTGTGTGCGTGCTGAGTGTGTGTGAGAGCATGTATACTTCGGAGTGTTGACTATGGACCTGCTTATCCTGGGCTGGGCTGTACCACGCCAGTGCAGACTGACCCTTCACCCTCTGTGCCACATTACACCTGGTTTGGTGAGGAAGTGGTGGTGGTGGGGGGGGGGGGTTAGAGAGAGAGAGAGACAGAAATAAAATAGACAGCCAGCTCAAGGAATTTTTTATGTATGCACATTATTGAATGCAGCTTGTCTAATTAATATTTACATTTCACAGACTTATTAACAATACCTTCCAGGACAAAAAAAGAATGTGGCACTTAAAAAAATAAGTCTATTTCCAACCTTCTGTGCCCGTCGCTTTTTTGTTGACACAAAAAGCCACTGTTAAAAGAACAGAACACAAGGATAACTTAGCACTCCAAACAGGATTGCAGCTAAGAAAAGATGTGTTAACATTAACTGTTTCTTGTTCTTTTTTTTCTTATGCCCTTGATTTCTAAAACCAGCCCAGCCCAGTTAAAACTGCTTGGCCCTTCTAACTATTTTGGCAAAGAGTCAAAAGCTGATAAACATTTGGGCAAGACAGCTCAACCGCTGTGCTGAAAGAAAAACAGCTGCCATGACTAAGATGTGATTGAGAAAGTACACAAAACCCCACCAGGTCTGAAATGACACATATACACAAAACATGACATACATACATAAGGCCTACCTAAAAAAGGGTAGAGTTTGAGACGACCCCCCCCCCCCCCTCCTCCCCTCGAAAGCTGTGAAATATTGAAAGGTTTTGGGCTGTATATGCTGACGGCATTGCCTTCTCCCCCCCATCCTTTAACCTCAAGCAAACTCCTGAATTCATGCCAAAAGTCACATTTCTAGTATCTGCTTGCTTTTTTTTTGTTTTTTGAATTCTGTGTCTTTGTTATCTTGAGCTTTCTCTCTCTCTCTCTCTCTCTCTCTCTCTCTCTCTCTCTCTCTCTCTCTCTCTCTCTCTCTCTTTCTTTCTTTCTTTGTGGCAGATTACTGTAACGCTATTGTAAAAACAACTTCCTGCCTCTTGGCTCTGGTTCCAGAACTACTGGGCTAAGTTAACAGCACAAACTTTTTTTTCTTCTGAAGAAGTAGCACAAAAAAGAAAAACATCTTTCAAAATCTATCTGCTATTGTGGACTAAAATGTTTATGGTATCCACACACTTCAGCAAGAGAAGCATGGGCCATTACGGACTGCTCACAGATCAGAAGGTGGGGGAACATCTATTAATACTTTCTTTCTTCATCACTGTGATTAAAGTCAGTATGTGCATATTATCTAATATGGCTGATGCTGCAGCTTCTCTCAGAACCTCAGGTGCATATTATGTCAGCAGAATTTGCATAAAACGGAATGTAAAAATAATTTCCTTTTTATCAGCTGGTGTTTACCGTCTTACTACACTATAGATAGCTTATCAAAGACCCCTGGTAAAATTGAAATTACTTGCAATATCCCTTAGCCTTAGCCAAAAAAAAAAAAAAAAGGATCTTTACAAGCTCTCATAGCAACGACAGCTCTTGGTACGTCTGCTTTGGCATCCCCTTCTCAGGCAGGAGTGCTTCTACGTCACATCTCGCCACATCTGTGAACCAATTGAAAAACCCCTGATGTAATCAAAAGTATATCTCTTTTTAAAGTCGCTGAGCAGTTTTAAGTTCGAAAAAAAGTAATAGTCAGTCTTCAATGTGGTATTTTCAGAATATTTAGCTTGCTTTGACTTCTATACTTTCCCAAGTCTCTGATTTTATATATATATATATATATATATATATATATATATATATATATATATATATATACACACACACACACACATACACACACACACACTTGGCAGCTGGCTCTCTCCCACTGTACACTTAAGGCAGAAAGTTCATTTGAGGATACACATTCAGTTCCTGGTTGTGTGCCAAATCCTTAAACAGTATAGGCTTCTATATAGCCTCATTCTTGAGCTCCACTACACATCTGCCAGGCCTAACTTATTCCACATTAAATATTAAATACATTATTCTACAAACAGCTAACACTCACCTCATGTATTTTTTAAGATGGCAAAATAATAGTTTTTCCACTTCTTCAAATGATAACCCACAGTACATGTATATTTCCCCAACTGTAAACAAACAGCAGGCCCCTCACTCTGGTTTATTTTCAAATATATCTGGCTTTTGCAATGTGTCTGTGCCTTTACTGCGTCAAGATTCACACTTTAAAATTTAAAACTGCAGCTTTTTACAGTAGTTTTTTGTTTGATAGGATTTACGTTTATTTGAAATTATTATTTAAAAATTTCCATAAGTGACAATTAAAGCAGCCAACATAAAGTAAGAAAAATTTAAAATTGCCAATGACTTTATAATTAAATTATTATTTTATGAAAAGACATAAATTAAAGAATTTAATACAACTGTCAATATAATGTGGCTCTAGATGCAATAAATCCTTATGCTGTCAGGTTGAATATTCTGTGCTTATTGACTGAAAATACAACAAACCTATAAACTTAAAATAAAGTTAAAAACAAACTAAAATACTAAATTTATGAAAAACGAATGCAGACTGGAACCCACAATGCCTCCCAGTAAAATCTTGGTGTGTGACCACAAAGGCCCTTGTGGTCGTATAAATGTGGTTAGTGCCTTGCATGTCAGAAAAAGGAACCTGGATGGACCCAAAAAACCACTGGATATGTTGTTTTAGTAAGTACTATTTCCAATGTAATACCATTTTCATATTACATGAATGACAAGTTTTACACTTACAAAAGAATTATTGTCCTAACAGCGGGACAAACACTAGTAATTATATATATATATATATATATATATATATATATATATATTATAATATTATACGATATATATATATATATATATACCCCCATATACGACATTTACCCCCATGTGTTCTTTAAATTAGGTTACAATATTTTATATTTCTATTGTGCTAAATATCTGCCCCTCACACACAGAAAAGTTCAATTATGTATTTGAACTGGATTTGTATGTTTTAGAGTGTATAGTAGAAAAAGTATGAAATCAGAATGTGTACTTCTTCATGCATGACTAATAGAGAATTCTCTTTCAAGTACTTGTTCAGTTATATACATTTAAAAAATATTATTCAAAATGCAGTTTAATTACAGTAATCCCCATCGTCAAATACTTCTGTGTTTACATCAGATAAAGGAGGTTAGGTATAATAAAAACCTGATTATGTTCAGAATGTACAATACATTTTACTGAAACAGCAGGGTTTAAAACTTGTAATTAACCACGTGGTCTAGTATCTAGTCTTAAGAAAGTGCTGTCTGCCTTATAAATGATAGATTTTGTGTTATGAAAAAAGGAATCCCTTTAGGAGCGTTTTCCAAAGAAGTTCAATTCCAGCATGCAGGTCCCCTCTATTGTTGCATACATTATAAAAAATACTGTAACATATACAAATTACATAGAAAAAATGTAGCAATATTACAGACGATAAATTAAATAATTAACTAATTAAATGCAACTACAAAATAATAATAATAATAATAATAATAATAATAATAATAATAATAATAATAATAATAATAATAATAATAATAACTGGGGGTAATAAAACCTATGCATAATGTCTAAATGTATGAATATTAAAACTTAGTAAAACTATCTGAATATTTGCTGGTGCCACAATAAAATAACTTTCAGTTTCTTCAAGCCATGTGTAAATTGTAATTATTTATTTTATTGTATTTTTTTATTATCTTCTGTCAAATATTTGTTTTTCTTCAGTTATTATTCAGGTGTTTGCTGTTACTGCAAACTTGGTGTTTTGTTTTTCAAACAATTGAACTATTAAATATTATATATGTTAATAATGTTTTTGTTTTAAATATTGACAGATAAAAAACCACGACTATATATTTTTTTAATTGCTGTTATAAAAAATATATATATATATTATATATATATATGGATATATAATTTAGTTTGACCTACAAATCAAATCAAACAGTGTTTTAATCAGCTTATCAGTGTGGCTGTACTGGCTTTCCTGTGACCTGCTGTACTGTGCAGTAGGGAGTGGGGCAAAGTAAGTGCTGCATTGTTTTGATTTAGCTGATGATCGTGTCAAGATATTTCCCAAAGAAATTGTACATGCAGATGAAGGTAATTGTTTTGCACATCTTGTAATGTGTCTTTGGAGAAAATAACTATTTAGCTTCAGAATCACATATTAAATGAAAGGCTACTACAGAGGCTGCTGAACAGAACGTAAAATAAACAGCATTCAGAAATCAAACTGGAAAGTCAGCGCAGACGAAAGTATTCCCGTTGGTTGCTGCCAAGTTAAATTGGTACAGCAGATTCTATCTAAAACAGCCACCTTGCTTCAAACAACCTGCTCTTTTTAAACGCTGTTAGAAATTTAGACCCGAATAGGCACGCTTTCTTTGTTTTGGCTCGGTACTAAAATAAAATATTGTATGGGACAAATAACATGACAACAGACGTATGCCAGCACTTTTGTTTTTAAGCCCCCCTCCCCACTGGTCATTAACCCTTTCTAAAATTAAAATTGTTGGTATTTCCACCAAGTTTAGGCCGAAGTAACTCACATGGTGGGGGTGGAAGGCTTGTGCCAAAGTGGTTGCAGTGCACAGTAGGGATGAAACGACAGTAAATTTCCACATACGAATAGTTGAGCCCACTCTTTTACGATACACCGATTATCATAATAGTAGCGCTTTTTCTTTTCAATTCCCTTTTTTTAACTGAATAAAAAGAAAAAAATAACCAGATTCTAGCAAGAATGAAAAAACTTACAAGCACACAGGCGGAAGCAAAATAATCTTAATGAAATTGTCCTTATATTACCATTGTTGATAGTTGCAAAAAAAAATGATACCTTTAAGTCTGTCAAAATGGGACTGCAATTCGTCATTTCATTTATAATTTAAGAAAACACATTTCAATACTGTTATCAACTTTACCCGAGGTAGCCTGTTTTTCTGGTGGCATAATAGCCTATAACATTTACATTTTAATGGAAATATTGAAATTATATACTGATAATTGAGAGTGGAACGGAGGACAGTATAGGGAGGGCGCTGCACTGGAAAAAAAAGTATGTAATTAAAGTGACCTTGCTTGTTGACTGCTGACGTTTTTAACTCCACCGGGTGCTAAGTACGGAAGAGCGTGTTTGAAGTTGTTTCTGCTTTTGTTGTTGTGCTTTTGCCACATTCTCCAGATTGGATGTACATCCTATGATACTGTATTTCCCATTATATATTTTTTTGTAGTGAAAGTACACACTAGGACTGTCAGTTAAGCCTCAAAACAGCAATCAATTAATTGGGCACACAAAATATAAGTGTTCTAATAAATATCGATGATTGCAAAAAAATGATTTACCAAAAACCAGGACACCAGAGTCATTTTGTACCAAAAAAAAAAGTCTTACAGATTTCCCAGGACAACTGGCTCAAAAAGAGAATAATCCAGGCAAAACCAGAACGGATGGCAACCCTATCCTCTCCCCATGACGTCATTATTTTAAAATCATTGCAGTTCAGTGAAGCTTATGCACAACAATTTAATGCGAGGGGTAATTAAGCCTTGGGGTCGTCGAGAAAAAAATAATAAATAACCCACAGCATTCGCAACAAGCCTAGCAAGTTTAACATACTACAGGAGTGTTACTAAAATATTTATTCCAAACAGATCACAGTACTTTGGAATGTAAGCTGCATAAACTAAACACGAGTTTACGAAAAACTTCTTTTTTTTTTTTTTTTTTTTTTAATTCATCGACAGCTGCAGCGTCATGCATTGCATCTATACTGTACCACCTAACCTTCACTATCTGTGAAACACAATGCGGAAACCCAGGCTTAAAACATAATAATAATAATAATAATAATAATAATAATAATAATAATAATAATAATAATAATAATACATTGATTTACTTACCACAAATTGCATACCCGCTAGCTGATCCTTACTCAAAAATTGCATTTAGTTTCACTGATCATTTATTTATTTATTTTTAGGTTATTGAGTATTGTTAAATATTAATTATATACATTTTGAAATTCCAAAGCAGTGTATAGTCCAATACAGTACAGTATCTATACAGTATTTTTTTTTCAATGTGCACAGTTTATTTACAGGCTGTTTGCCAGGAATGTAAGCCTGTCGTCCTGCTCTGGATACAAAGTTGCGCTTTTTGTTTTGTTTTGTTGTTTTGTTTTTTTCACAGTGAATACACAGAGCGGCGAACTAACAAAGAATTTTCAAAACTGATTCGCTGGTAGGATGGGACTAGTAAATCAGATGCCAGTTAACACGAGCAGGAAAAGAAGAATACGCCCACTGCTTGTCTGTGGCAGAAATACTGTAAATAGCAAGGCAGGGCGTTCAGTGCAGTTTCGTTGTTAACTATACGAGTTACAAAAATGTAATTATTGAATCGATTATCCAGTATTTATATCCATGTATACTGTAGCATTCCAGGGTAAACAAAAGGGAGGCAGATGACCGCAGCAAGAGCTCATTCAGGTGTTTTTATAAAGTCACTGACAGGACACCACAACACAGCCCAGAGCTGCTCACAGGCAGCTCCTAAATAAAGATCCGAGTCCACAAGTGCACAGTGAGTGCTATAGTGCTCGTGGTGCAAATACAGTTAATCGTGACACATATGCAATGTTGTCCAGCTTTGGTGCTGGCCTTTAGTGACAGCTCCGGATCGTGTTAGCCATCTAATAACAACAAACAAACAGTTTTTAGACACGCCAAAACAAACAAAACACTCACAATTACAATATGGGTCCCCTTCCGGTTTAGTGTTAACCATAACAAAGGAACAGATCACCTCTCTACATCCCCTTATATACCATCAATCAGGACCCCTTGGTTAATGATCGTAACCGCTCCTCCAATCTGCGGCTTCAACATTTTTTTTCCATTACAGGTCGATGATTTAGTGTACCATAGCGCCGCCCCCTTTCTAGATTGCCGACTTCTGCCTCACCCTGGGAATGAATTGTCTGGCCATCCAATCCAGGGCACTCTGTTCCCTTTACACAGCGCCCTCACATGTCAGCAGGGAGATTTATCGCGAAGAATGACTCTGTCTCTGTCACAGATCTACAACAATCAAGCAAAATATTTTGGTATCTGCAGATTTTGGATTTTTGGCAGATTTTTGAAGTTACATTTATCATGCATTCAAGTATTGCTTATGGCCACTCTGGTGAGGCTAAAATACTACATAGTCCTAACCGAACTGACGTTATTCTTCAATTTTGCATTGTGTGGGGCTAGATCTAGAATAAAAAAGTGACAGGGTGTGCTTCCAGTGGAAAAATGTGCATACATTATTTGTAATTCAACAAAATGTGGCATAATTGGTAGGGGTGAATACTTCTGCAAACCACTGTATACTGTATATGTGGGTGTCTGTGTGTGTGTGTTTTAATTCACATTTGTGTACTTCTCTGTTAACAAAAAATATGGGCTAAAAATTGAAGTTTACCAAAAAGCTTCCTATTAAAATGTACTTTATTGGCTTCCTATTTCAGAGGCCCATCTTTTTTGAACAGGGGCTCTACTGTATCTTGGTTTTATGGGATTATGCACCGTGGCAATACAGTCTCTGGAAATATATCCTTCGAAATGTTCCACTATGGGCCCACAAAAGACATTAAGTGACCCTTGCAAGATGTATTTCCTCCCACTAAACTGTGTGAGTGTTTTTAACACAAACACTTTAAAAAGAAAAAAAGACTGGCAGTTGGTAAAAATCTGTTTAAAGTCACAGAAAACTAAAGTACCCCTCCTTAAAATGAAATATAGTCGACTCTGCATAATTGCATGGGCGCGGGACTGGTGTGAGGTCATTATTATTATTATTATTATTATTTATTATTATTATTATTATTATTATTTATTTATTTATTTATTTATTTATTAGCAGACACCCTTATCCAGGGCAACTTACAATTGTTACAAAATATTACATTACAAGGTGTCACATTATAAAATATCACATTACAGAATATCATAATACAAATAAGAGTAGTTAAGTACAATAAACTCAAGTAAGAGCAAAATAAAGAATACAGTAAATTATAAGAGCGAGTTTGACTAAGAGCAGTTATAGTATATACTTATAGTAAATATTTGCTTATATGAGTAAAGTCCAGTAAGAACATGCAGTAAGTACGATAAATAGATGAGAATGATCTATGCAACTGCACCCGGGCCCAGCCTCTGCTGGGGCCCATACCAAAGAGATTCTATAATATCTTTGCCATACCAGTCCTTTTTTTCCCCCTGAAGTCCATTGTCAAAAACAAAGTAAAAAAACTGTTCTCCTGGTGGTTCAAAAATGAACCGTGGCAAAGTTGTACTGTCAGTCAAAAAAACAACAGACCATTTACGAGGGGGGATTGCATTTCTTTTACAGCTGCTGTTTATAAAGATTATACTCCCAATAGTACTCAAAGAAATGAAAGAAGTCATTTACATGCAACAGTCTCTTGACACAAGGGTTGTACCGACAGACTGGTGAATTGCAAATGTTATACCGATCCACAAAAATGGAGACAAAACCGAACTAGGTAACTACAGACCAATAAGCCTGACCTCTATTATATGTAAACTTATGGAAACCGTAATAAAATCCAAAATGGAAAATTACCTATATGCTAACAGCATCATGGGAGACAGTCAGCATGGTTTTAGGAAAGGAAGATCGTGTCTAACTAACCTGCTTGATTTTTTTGAGGATGCAGCATTGACAATGGATAATTTCAAAGCATATGACATGGTTTATTTAGATTTTCAGAAAGCTTTTGACAAAGTCTGACATAAAAGATTTACTCTCAAACCGAATGCAGTAGGGATTCAAGGAAATGCATTGCCATGGATTAGGGAACGGTTAACATGTAGAAAACAAAGTACTGATAGGAGGAGAAACCTCAAAATGGAGCGAGGTAACCAGTGGAGCACCACAGGGATCAGTATTAGGTCCTGTGCTATTCTTAACCCACATTAATGATTTTGAGTCTGGTATAGTATGCAAACTTGTTAAATTTGCAGATGACACAAAAATAGGAGGAGTGGCAAACACTGTTGCAGCAGCAAAGGTCATTCAAAATTATCTAGACAGCATTCAGAACTGGGCAGACACAGGGCAAATTATATTTAATAGAGAAAAGTGTAAGGTACTGCATACAGGCAATACAAATGTGCAGTATAAATACCATATGGGAGATACTGAAATTAAAAAAGAAAGAGTTTATGTTGACTCAGAAATATCTTCATCTAGATAATGTGGGGAAGGTATAAAAAAGACCAACAAGATGCTTGGATATATTGTGAAAAGTGTTGAATTTAAATCAAGGGAAGTAATGTTAAAATGTTACAATCCATTAGTAAGACCTCATCTAGAATATTGTGTTCAGTTCTGGTCACCTTGCTACAAAAAGGATTTTGCTGCTCTAAAAAGAGTGCAAAGAAGAGCCACCAGAATTATTCCAGGTTTAAAAGGCATGCATTATGCGTAAGTTTAAAAGGTTTAAAGAATTGAATCTATTCAGTCTTGAACAAAGAAGACTATGCAGTGATCTGATTTGAGCATTCCAAATTCTAAACGATATTGACAATGTCGACCCAATGGACTTTTTCGACCTGAAAAAAGAAACAAGGACCATGGGTCACAAATGGAGATTAGATAAAGGGGCATTCAGAACAGAGAATTGTGAGGGTCTGGAACCAACTCCCCTGTAATATTGCTGAAGCTGACACCCTGGGATCCTTCGAGGAGCTGCTTGATGAGATTCTGGGATCAATAAGCTACTAACAACCAAACAAGCAAGATGGGCAGAATGGGGGGAAACATGAAGTGGTTATGAAGGGGACAATCTCAGCAATTGGTTCCCCTTTCTCTGTTCCTGCCACGTTTCCGTGTGCGACTGGGGCTGCCATTCATTTTACTAATTGTCTATAGTTTTGCCCAGAATTACTGGTTGTGGTAGCCTTTCAGCCACCTGGCCTTGTGGCTGCCACGACATATCGCCTAAGAGAGCCATCCAAATTAAGGTCTGCTCAACCCTGTGTCCAATAATGCATGGGTTTTCACATTCCCAATAACCACATCAATAATACAAGGCCCCTGCTGACCATTTCCCCATAGTTTACCCGTCTCTGATGCCAATTAACATTCCGCCACGTCACGCACTATTGCCGATGGGCATGACCTGGCGATGTGTTCTGGTTTTTGGCACCTAAAACTAATACAAACTAATACAGATACTGCTGCCACCTACTGGCCATTTGACAAAGCAGTTTTTACTAGGTTGCATTTTACAGGATTTGACATAGTGTTCCACATAGGTTTTACTTATTAGTTAATTATTTTGATACATCTCGCTAATTCAGGCAAGAAGAGTTAACAAATAAATTAAGCCAAAAGGCAAGCCATAGATCTATGAAAATACAATTAAAATAAATAAATAAATGCTTTGGTTATTTGATTTGTAAAAACTACAGCTTCTTCAACAACATAACTTATAATATTTTTATATGTTACAGGACCATGTTTCTAAAGAAAAACCTCCGAAAAGCTGATATTAACATATTTAATCTATATAGAGCCTGTTGGGGTTTCAAATTTTAAAGAAATCCAAAAAAGGTCTAAACTCAAAAATTAGAAATTATTTCCTTATTTTAAATTAAAAACATTTTTTCCAAAAAATGTGCAGTTCTCAATCATGAACGTGTTTCGCACGTAGTCTTCATCAGCTTCACAGGTGCCTGTGATACCTCACAGAAACGGTTTCTATTCCTATGCATTTCAATGAATTTACATTATGCGCAAACTCACTGAAATGCCTGGCTACCGGGGATGTGGGGTCATTGTGTCTCACTGCACATTTATGTTCACTTAATGTGCTTTTGAGAGGTCTAAAGGTTTTGCCAACATATCCACGGCCACACAGACAAATTAATAGATAGACTACGTTAGATGTAATACAAGTTATCATTTGTTTGATCGAAAAACGATCATTTTTTGTTCATGTAACGAATGACAAGGATTATTTCAATGGAAACCATGTCGTGCTATATTGAATATAATATGTTATTGATTGTAAAATGATTAACTTCTCTGCTAAAATGAATAAACATTGTTTTTTCTCCAAATATTGAAAGTTCCCAGTATCACAGGCACCTAGAAAAGTTTGAATGCTGACATGTTTTCGCCACTTTGTGTACGTCACGAACTGCCGATATATGTATAATAGCGTTTAATATATAATATCTATATATATATATATATATATATATATATATATATATATATATAGTCAAAAGTTTAGTACACTTGCTGGAAACTAGGTTTTTTTCATAATTGACAATGTTTTACGTCGTATACTTTTCTGTAAATACTTGAAAATGAAAACACATGTTAAAATATACAAAACAAAACATAAGGCATATCAAAACAATAGCCCCCTTTGCCTTAATAAGAGCCTCACAAACACGAGGCATTCGGTTAACAAGTTTCAGCAGGAAATCACCCGACATGTCTTCCCAGCTCTTCTGCAGCAATTCCCAGAGATGTAGGGCACTTGTGGGTAGCTTTGCTTTGACTCTTCTGTCCAGTTCGTCCCATACAAGTTCTATGGGATTGAGGTCTGGAGACTGGGCAGGCCAGGTCATTAGATTGAGTTGTCCTTCACTTTCCTTCTTCACCAGATAGTTCTTGCACAGCTTTGAGGTGTGTTTTGGGTCATTATCTTGCTGAAGAATGAAGGACTGCACAACTAACCATAATCCTGATGGAATGGCACGCCTCTGAAGTATGCTATGATAGCCATGCTGGTGAGCTTGCCATGGACTTAGTAAAGATCACCAACTCTGTCACCAGCAAAGCAACCACAGACCATGACACTACTTCCTCCATACTTGACAGTGGGAACAACACATGCAGAACTCATGCGCTCACCCTCTCTGCGTCTTACAAATACTCGGCTGTTGGACCGACTTCCACTCCTCAAACATCCAGTTTCTGTGTTTTTTGGCCCAGGCAAGTCTCTTCCTCTTATTCTGCACTCTTAACAATGGTTTCTTTGCAGCAATTCTTCCAGCTAGGCCAGCTTCACGCAATCTCCTCTGAACAGTTGATGTTGAAACATCTGTACTTCTAGTAGCATTTAGCTGAGCTTGTATTTCAGAGGCAGTTAATCGCTGGTTTCGCAGACTTGTGACTCGAATGAACTTGTTCTCTGATTCTGAGGTCACCGATGGTCTGCCTGACCTTGTTCGGTCCTCATGAGTGCCAGTTTCTTCAAATCATTTGATGGTCTTGGCCACAGCAGTTACAGACACTTGCAAAGTTCTTGCGATTAACCTTCATTTCTTAAAGTAATTACAGACTTTTTTCGTTGCTTAACTGAGCGTATTTTGTCATTTTCTGCTCCCTTACATTCAGGAATGACAAACTTGTGCCTATGCTACCTATATTTATAGTAATCATGGACCCTCACATGATAACAATAATTGGTGACAAAGGGTTAATTAGGTAACATGCTAGTTAACTCAGAGAACATCTAACAAAGACATTTTTATACTTAGGCCAGTGTTCTAACACCATGTTGTACACATTTCAGGCTTTTAGCTGACCTGGGCTTCAGACTGAAATCTCCTTGCCTTGGGTGACCATTTCATTGAAATTGACAAGATTTACATTTTCATTTAAAAATTTTAATTTTTGAATGCAATTCACTTATAATTATCTGCTTATATAAGTACATGTATAATATAATGAAATATTAACTGTTTATTGACAAGTTTATACAGTTAAAAGCATAGATAATCATGAAAAACCTGGTTTCAAGCAGGTGTACTCAAACTTTTGACTGGTACTATATATATATATATATATATATATATATATATATATATATATATATATATATATATATAATTTAAATAAAGGAAATCATTTCAAATTTTTGAGTGCAGAACTTTTCTGGATTTCTTTATAGTTTTTATTTTTGGTCTACGCACCACAACAAACAATTTTGTTTACAAAGCGTGAGGTTATTTTTTGGGGGTGGTTTCAAAGTTTAAAATGCGTCGTCATTGACATTTTGAGCACAAAGATCACTCAGCAAAATTATAAGTGTAGTTACTGCTTTTAGGTCCCAATGGGGAAATATAATACTGTAGAATGCGATACCATCATGAGGACATGATGTCATAGTGCATATCTATGATGTCACTGAATGTGTGCTACACTTTGGTCTCCTAGGCCTCTGGCACACTTTTAATTTTTCCAAGGAACACAGAGACACTGTTCATTGATTCTCACAAAAATATGGACTCTTATTTGCCTTTCACAGCAAGATGTCTATTGAAACTGAAATATTGTACAGTGGTAGATCCACGAGATGATGACTTTTCAGGTAATTAGCTATTTTTGTTTATAAAGAAATATATTTTACACTTATTTTTGGTCCAATTTTTTGTTATAGAATAACATTCCAAAAATATGTTTAGTGTAAATGTAATATGTGATAAGTTATTAATGTTCATGAATTAAATTGTTAATAAACACCCCTTTTATTTACTATTGCTGTCTTCTGTGTGCATTGTTTGATATTTGTATTCAGAAGTCCTGAGTAATTAATGAAATGTGGTGTTGCTAACAAAGCAGTGGCTAATACATTATGTGGGAATCAGAAAGTGCTTCAAAGTGCAGCCAAATTTTATACGTAGTGCTGGGCGAATCTATTCAGTCGGCTAAGATGAGTCTAGGTGTGGTTCCTGAGTCTGGAATCGAGTACCCACAGCCTGGATCTGCAAAGGAGGGCATGGCATGGACAAGGCTCAGTCAAGTCCTGCCCTGAATCTGTCAGGACAGAAATTGGCTATGCCCTGAGAAGTAACTCTTTGTAATTGCAACTGCAACTAATTAGAAGCTACTGTAATTAGTAACAATTTTGTTCAAGTAACTTGTCAAGTTGAACAGTGACCATGGACATGCAGATACAAAATAGTTTTCAAAATTGCAGCTGCTTATCTGGGGGTATGTGGTTGTGCCCACGTGTAAATTTTATATAGAGTAGCATGTATGACATTTTGTTAGATCATCCTTCAAGGTTTTGAGAGTATCAGAATCTAAGAGTATATGGAGGCATCTATCTGTTTGTTTGTACGTTGTGAAGAATATTTGTATTGGCTCAGGTCTTCACTTTTATTTGAAATTGGTTTAAAATAACCAATTGATTGTGCTTTTAGGACCAACTCTATTAAGACCATTTTAAAGACCATTGGTGGTCACGATAGAGGGATTCATCTGTATTAATAAACAAAATATAAAGACTCTGACATTAACTTTTTCTCCACCACAGGAATTGACATTTCGAGCACCAGCTTTGGCGAGCAAAGACTTGTCACCGATGTACATGTCACAAACTGCCTTCCAGGGCTGCTGACAGCTGACATCTTGCAATCGCTTGCCTTGAGCCTGCCCTCACTTCACCGCCGGCTGACTGGGACAACCCACGCCAACAGCCTGGTGAACTTCGGTTACTTACAGGTGTGGCCTCTGCCCCTTTCCACCCCTTACAGACCCTCTTCCCAGGAAGAAGATCCCTGCCAAAGCTGGATTCGCAGCCAGAGTGTCTCTGAAGATGTAGAGCCAGTAGGAACTGCTAGGGAGGTTTTTGAGGGGATACATGCCTCAGAACTCTTGCACTCCTTCAGTGGTAAAGACACCACCTCACATCCTTCACCGGCTTGGGCAGAGACTTGCTACACTGCAGACAGCAAAGAACAAGATGACGACAGTGAGCCTGAAGCATACTTCACTTGCTCGTCTCCCTGCTCTCTGGGTGAGGATGTGAGTGGTGAGGAGGAGTGGTCTTCCATGGCTGCAGGCTCTCCCTGCTCCTCTCCAGGCCCTCCCGAGGAAAGCAGCCTTTCTACTGCCAGCAATGACTCCGATGAGTGTGTTTCAGTGGAGTATCAAGGCAGGGACTTTTTGCGGGTCTTCTCCCCTGTCAGCAGCGCAGAAGGAGAGGAAAACCTGGCCAGCTGGTGTGTAACAGATTACACAGAGCACGGAGAGCTAGTGTTTTCTGTAAGAACTGACTTCATAAAAAACCTTCCCAGGAGTGTGGAAAGGAAAGAGGGGGAAGGCAAGGGAGGAACAGAAAGTCCCTTTCAAAGCTGTAGGACTTCAAGAAAGCACAAGGGCAGCAGTGATGAATCATGGACACCAGAGGGGAAGAAACCAATGAAACTGTGAAAGGAACATACTGTATATTCATATTATAAACATTTGAGAGTGTTGTGGCCCCAAAACCTATGAGAGATCAGAACATTGTCATTGGCCCTATAATCTTTTATTGTTGGAGATTTATTCCTAGTTTCCAACAAAATTATTATTTGTTTTGTGTTTAAGTTATTTATATTATATTAAATTAAATTAAATATGTTGTTTATTATTAGAGAAGTTATATACCAGGGATAGCACCAAATAGTCGATTAGAAAAGTAACAGGCGACCTTAGAAACTGGTAGTCGACTAAATGCACCCTTCAATTTCAAAGCAGCAGCATAGTAATGTTGTTGTGTGTTTTAAAGTGTATACTAGTACTAAACTAGCAATGTATATATTGTAATTGTATTCAGCTGTTTGAATTAAACAGAAAGTAATTGGGAAGTCTGTGCTCTCAAAGGGACAGGAGGGCAGCTACTGTTGCAATCCATTACATAACAATCACATTTAAAAAAAATAAAAATCCAAGAGTTTTAAAATATAGTGGGCAAACTGTATGCACATAAATAGAGAACCAGACATTATATTTTTTAAAGTGTTGGCTTGGAGAATGTTTCTGCCTTACAGTGTACTATACAGTTTTAAACAGATAGTAGGTTAATGATTAACTGAAATTGATTCTGTCCAGCATAATGTCCAGTGTATTCATGTCTGCTTCCTTTATTTTACATTGTTATTACGTTCATTTTCATATAATTCCCTTTCCAGCATCCTTATGCTTGAGGCTCCACACAAACTACTGTATGGGAGAATGTAGGACACAATGAACAGCCCCACAGTTTATTACCGTGCAATATGGAGCAATGGTCCTGTATTTTAAACATTCACTATACGATACTATTCTGAATAGATTAATATAAGAATACAATGGTGGTATTTCCGAGCATTAGAGTTTCTACATACTGTATTGTAATAGCAATTGTTTTGATACAGCGGATATTGCTAAAGTAAATGGTATTACTAAAAAGAAAGTTAGTATTACATTTAGACAACCATGTAGTCTTCATAGGTCATGGTGATTTATGTTGTAATAATACTGATAGCTCTACTTTATGTATGTGATAACATAGGAATAACGATAATCCAGGTTTTAGTGTTCAAGAAATCTTTATTTACAGTTTCACTTAACATGGCCTCCTCTGCATGTCCACCCAAGATGTACGCACTTGTTTTTCTCCCACTGGTCCTCGCTTGTTACCCTGTATTACAAAGTACAGGGGATTTTTCACTTTGAAACTTTACACACTGGAGTAACTTTTGATATAGACAGTACACACCACATACCATTCTGTTGCAAAATAATATTGTTGCCCACTTAACCCTAAATATTTTTGCCTGATGGTACAACAGGATTATAGATACATCTTTTAAAAAACTTTTGGCCAATCATAACCATATACTTTTTCGTACAACTCAGAGTGCGATGAGGGGATTTCCAACTCGCGTCACAGCCAAAACACAGGCACTGCAAAGACAACCATGCAGAGAGCAGGAAGGCCCAGTTGTACTTGTGCTATTTTTAGAATTGCCAGCTTCTCTCTGTGTAAGGAAGAGTGCAGTATAAAACAAACTATTTGAAACTTGGTTCTAAACTGTAAAGTATTTTCGTTAGAGTTTCATTTGAATAAGAGGCTTATTGAAATGCATAATGTTTGTTATTTCATGAAGGGGGAGTATGGTGGAGGCTTCTTTGTCTACAGACTCTAGAGAACCGCTTAGACAGTTGTAACAAAGCATTGTTTAAGTCCAGGGCAAGTACCGGTCATTTTCAGGTGGCTTCACAGACCCAGAGTAGCACTGGACTACAGGACCTAATCAGCGCTGCCAGATTTTTTTTTGCAACGCCTGCCAAATTTTGGAAGTAACCAGCCAAAAAGTAGCCAAATTGTGTTTTTTAAACAGCCAAAAACCTGTACTTACATTTAAGACTTAAATATATATTACAAAAGCATACATAAGTGCTACATATTTATTTTAAATAGAAAAATAACACAGGTAATTAATGTTATAAACTATATATTTATTTATATCTATAAAACAATAAATACAATAATACATTATAATTATATTTGTACTGATTCGCTTCTTAATTTGTTACAAATTAACAAAAAAAAAAAAAACTTTATTTCTCCCTATTTTACAATTAAACAAGAAGTGTGGGCATTTGTGTGATTTGTCATTTTATTGGATGCTGATTTGTCATTTTATATTTATGCCTTTCTAAAAATAAAACAATAAACAAGAGGAGTAATTCTAGACATAAATAGACAGCACTGCCAGGGCAATCTTATTTTCTTCAGCGAAAATCATTTTAAGCATTTTCACCAACTTTTTCTGAAGTGTTTTTGCTGTTCTGTGGAAGCATTTTTATTTGTAAAAAGTTATCACGGAGAGAAAGGCAGCACAGCCCAAAACATCTTTGAGAGAGTTTGTGTCGAACCTGTGTAAGTTTCCCGCCGAACTCAATCTGACAAGCAGCCTGCTACCCTTCACACACAGACACTGAAAACTTGATCTGTTATCCAGCAAAATATTTTCCACATTTTTCCTTATTTAAATAATATTTTACTTTATTGTAAATCAATCAGAAAAAAAAAACATGTAAACATTACTTCAATTAATTAGCAATATCCTTTTTTATCATTTACAGTTCTCATTAATAGCGATTTACATCTAAAAAGAATGACATACGATATTTATACTATCTTATTAACAGAATCTGTTTATAACAATCCTTTTAGTTAAGTAAATATCAGAAACCAAACTCAGTTTAAAAAATAAACGAGAGAGAGATGTTATTGGACTGATCAGAAATTTCTAGGTTACTTACCGTAAACCCTGGTTCAACATTAGGTATGGGATATTCCTGCCCTTCGGTTAAGTATTGCTGAGCTCTCTATACCAGAGCTACCGATATGCACATTCCTGGGGTGATGTACTTGATCCCGCCCACCGAGGGGATAAAACTGCCATCCAAAGGAAGCCATTTCTCTTTTTTCATCGAATCCGTGAGGGAGACCGATGTGACCTCGCTGGTTGGTGGCCGTCTTCTCTTTCAGGGAACCAGGGTTATGGTAAATAAGCTAACTTTCCCTTTCAATTCAAAGACAACCATCAAGACATTAGGTATGGGATAGTGGCAGCATATGAGGGACGCACAACACTACCTAACCCAGAGGTTAGTGGTGTGAACTTATACCCTCAAGGACCAGTGTGCCTACAGAAGGCAAGGCAGGGTCTACCACATTAATACGGTAGAACCTGGTGCAGACCAGCTAGCCGCAGTACAAATATAGCACATTGAGGCACCTTTGAAAAGGGCCCAAGATGTAGCCAACCCTCTAGTGGAGTGTGGAGCTACCCTACCAGGAGGGGGCAAGCCAGCACCATCATACACAGTTGAAACTGTGTCCACAATCCAGTGTGACAGAAGCTGCTTAGAGAGGAGCTGTCCTAGGGTCTGTGTTCCATGATAGACAAAGAACTGGTCAGATTGACACAGAGATCTTGTCCTATGTACGTAGCATCTCAATGGCCGCACTGGGCAGAGGAAATTCAGTCTCTCACTCTCTGTTGAAGCAAACGGAGTGGGATGGAAGGACTCCAGTTCCACTGACTGATTAATGTGGAAGGCTGTGATTCACTTGGGGAGGAAAGCAGGGTTGGTGTTCAGAGACACCCTACTGCCATCCTCCCAAATACGCATGCAGGAGCTGTGCACAGACAGCGCCTGCAGCTCACTGATAAGCTTAGCGGAGGTGATAGCCTAGGCTGTCTTCATAGACAGGTACTTCAACTCTATGGAGTGTATGGTCTCAAACAGGGCCTTTGTGAAAGCCTCCAGTACAATATTAAGGCTCCGTTCGGGGAGAACAGTCCTCCTAGGAGGGCTTAATTGCCGCGCGCTTTTAAGAAAACAGGTAGCCAAAAAATGCGCATCCATAGACATTTAATCTATGGGGGCATGGTAAGCAGAGATAGCCACTAAATACACCTTCAGGGTGGAAGGTGACCTTCCAGCATCAAGGAGAAACTGCAAGATGACTGGCATAGGGCAAGATATGGAGTCATGGCTTCTAGCCAGACACCAAGCCTGAAAATACTTCCACTTACAGGTATATAAAGACCTATTGCAGTCTGCACTAGCGCTCTGCAGAGTACCCACAACTGCACCCAATAGCCCTAGGGCTAGCCAGCGGTCCCTTTCAGGGGCCAGACCCATAGCCGGAATCTGCCCCGGTTCCGGGTGCCAAAGAGAGTCTTTCGCCTGACTGAGGAGATCCAAGCGAAGTAGGCTTGCACAGGGTCAAAAACCATACTGTTCTGGGCCACCTGGGGGCTATTAGAAGAAATGATGCTTTCTCTAACCAGACTTTTTCGAGAAAAGCCGGGAGCAGCGGTATAGAAGGGAAAGCGTACAAAAATGCTTTGGGCCATTCATGCGTTAGGGCGTCTACGCTGAGTGGACCGTAGGGAGTACCATAGGGAGCAATGTGTTGTCTCCGCCAAGGCGAAGACATCGACTTGCGCCTTCACGAACTGTTCCCAAATGCGCTCCACTATCTGAGGGTGGGGTCGCCACTCTGACGGATGCAGGCTGCTCCTGGAGAGGAGGTCCACTGCTCAGTTCACCGCTCCGGGAATATGCGTCACCCGTAGAGACAGCAAGTTCCTCTGAGCCCATGTCAATAGCCTAAAGGCCATACGATACAACCCCGGGGACCAAAGGCCCCCCTATTGATTGACATATGCTACCACTGTCGTGTTGTCCATTTGGATCAATACATGCGTACCGCTCAGCACTAGGAGGAAGTGGTGGAGAGCAAGGGACACGGAGCTAGGGAGAGGCCAAATGACAGCACAGCAAACTCGTACACACTTTCTTGAAAAGAGAAGCAGAGATACTTTCTGTGCTCTGGATTAATGGAAACCTGAAAGTAAGCGTCCCATAAGTCCACGGTGGTGAACCAGTCGCAAGGATGGTCAGACTGGAGGATGTGACGGTGCATCAGGATTTGGAACCTTCTTTCTTTTAAGAATCCGTTGAGGAGCCTCAGGTCTAAGGTGAAAGCTGCCATCCTTTTTTTGGTACCAGAAACACCTCGAGTAGTAACCCTCTCCGTGGGAGGTGGGGTCTACAAGACGAATGGCTGCCAGCCTTCAGGGACCCTGCTCAGGCTGCTGAGGCTGAGGCAGGGCAGTTTGGGGTGAGTGCTTAGGATGCTGGCCCTGAAAACAACTCCTGAGATGCTGATGTGTGGACTGACCACAGCCTGCATTCCCTCTGTCTTCCAGTTGGACCCAGTTGTCTGCTGATGTGCCCTGTATGCGATGCCTTAGGTCGCCCAGCAGAGCCATGGGGACTGGAACTATTCTAGTGACAGTCCGTGTCTGAGGAGCTTGCAGAGGCATGGGGAGGGAGCAACTTGGCCACCTGCCGGGACACCTTGCATTCCCGGTAGGATCTCTGTAAGATCTCCTCCATGGCTGGCCCAAAGGTATGTCCTGGGGATATGGGTGCTTCAAGCAGCACTGCCTTATACGCTTCTGGAACTCTGGCTTGTGTCAGCCATAGCTGTCTACAAGCCACGATTAAGCTGGCCAGGCTCCAGGCTCCAAGCCATGATTAAGCTGCCCTTGGAGACCAGAGATCTGTAATAGTGTACTGGACAGAAGACGTAACTCCGTGGCCACCGGCTTGAGGAGCGGGCCCTCGTGCATTACACTGTCCAAGTATGCAGTAAGCACACTCGCTGTATTAGACAGGCGAGTTGCCTGCACCTCTGCTGCATAAGATGTGTCTCCATCACCCTACATTGAGGGTTCGGGCACTCTGCATCTCTAGTTAAGCCAGCCACTGGTGGGGCCTTAACCAGGGCTGCGATGGTGGAGTCTACCGGGGGGAGCTCTGCAAGGCCAAGCTTATCCACACCTTTTAAGGAGGCAAGCGGTGTGGCCTGTTTAAGTATGCTAGGACCCAAGGCCGGATGATCCCAGGAGGAGGGTACCTCCTCCATGAAGTCTGGGAAAGCTGGAAACTTCTGAGGATGAGGAACCATCGCCTGTGTCCGGAAAACAGACCCGGGTGGTTCTGCCGCTGGCGTCCGGGGGACCTGCTGGAAAGCTGCAGCGCATCCCATAAGTGCCAAAACTGAGCTGGACAACAGGGGGGCACTGGCTTCTGAGGCCATCTCGAAGCTAGCTCTGGTATAGAGAGCTCTGCAATACCTACCCGAAGGGCAGGAATATCCCATACCTAATGTCAAGGGGGTTGTCTTCAAATTGAAAGGGAACTAGTCCTATTAATTCACAACACAAGCACTGCCTACTTCTCTGTTTTGTTTGGTTGTTTGGAGGGCATTTAAGAGGGTGCAGGGAAAAGACTGGGAGGATTGGGGAAGACAAGAGTCTGAGAGAAGGTGGTGTTCAGGGGAGACAGAGTGAGAAAGGCTAGGGTAAAAGGAAACTACTACCGTCATTTATTTTCATTTTTGACTCCCAGTTCACGTTATGATTTTATTTTGTGATTATTGAATTATTGTAAAAATAAACTGCTTGAGCATCTACTCATGGTTGCAGTCTCATTTCTGTCCCAAAAAGAACTGAAACACTACAATATATTGATGGACATTACAGAAGAAAATGAGATGTCCTTTTTTTTGGAATAACATGTTACTTCTCAAAAATGTGTTTTAATATTAGCCTTTAATAAAGGAAAACTACTGCTTTAATGAATTTTCATGTATTTATATCAGTGCAATGAAGATTCTTCATTGTAATAAGAAATATGTTTTTTTAACATTTACATTTTATTTCTATTTCTTCATAAACAAATAATGTTTTCTGGAAAATGTAAAAACAGAATATCCCAAAAACTGGGCTGAATTCGGAAAAGCAAAGTGGTCCAGAATATGGGAGATTATCTAAACACCAAATCGGCCCAGAATTTGGGACGTTATCTGAAAACCAAAGCAGCCCAGAATTTGAGACATTATGAAAGCAAAGTGGCCCAGAACCCTGAGAACGAGCAATCTATAGGTAAAACTGTGATTATATTAAAGGTAAACTAATGAATCCTGTAACAAAACTGTAATATTAGGCAGGACATATATTTGCAATAAAAATAAATCACGCAAACAATTACAGATGTATCCTATTTGAAAGAAAAAAGTAGATCACCACAGAAAGCCAATTCTTACATTCGTGCATAACACGACAATTTATATAAAGTGATAGTTTGTTATATTAGTACAGCAAAATGCCACATTATATTTTAATTGAAAGGTTTTGGAAAACAGATCTCTTGCACTCTCACTCACTCCCTCCAGTGTTGCCAAGTCTTACGAGAAAAAAAAGTGGCACTGACTTTCAAAACAAGTCCAAAACAAGCCCAGCCCATTTCAGAGGGAGGGGAGTGGGGGTGTTCTCACGAATTCCATATTGTTTTCTAATGACGTCCATATACATTTTCAGGCCCATAGGCAATGGAGTGTGACGTGGCAGCGTGCAATTGGGCATCTGGAGGGGTAAGAGTGGGGGGCCTTGTATTGTTAATGCAGTTTTAGGCAAGGTAAGAACCCACTCTTTAGTAGACACTGGGTGTGAGCAGACCTTAATTAATGCAGCTCTCTTGGGCCGTGTGCCATGGCAGCCAGGAGGCCAGCTGGCGATATCCTGCATCCATGGAGATACGACAACATACCCCACCCTGAAAGTATATTTATCGGTAGGACTGATAAAACGTCACCTAGTAGTTGGGGTGACGGAAAGGCTATCACACCCAATAATTCTGGGTCGGCAGTCTCGACCGCACACGTAAATGTGGCAGAAAAAAAGAAAAAGGAATGAATTGGTGATGTGTTTCATTTTCAAGACAAAATGTTTTCTCCTATTTTCCATCCTAGAAAAACGAATAAAGAGAGAAGGACTGCAAAATGGGTGGGCGAATCACTAAACAAGGCTGGGGTCTAGTGGGAGAGTGCTCGGATGGTAACAAACACGAGTCAAAGGGAGTCAGAACACAGTGTGATCGAGAGGGCACGATTACCGGGCCATCTAGGGCAGATGCTACTCCAGCTTCTCTCAATATACCAGACATGTGTCACTCAAGTGCAGACATAGTGTGGGGCTAACATAATGACCCGTCACTAGCGCACGCTTGGGGACAGGTCTGGTCTATTGAAGGTAAGGATATTGACGATGCTGTATTTCTGCACTTCAGTATCAAGGGGCAATTATTGTATAGGGTAAACCTAGCCGCGGGCACAGGATAGCCTGTAACACAATTATTGGTTCTCCCTGTTTTGTCAGCCCAAGGTCATGAGGCTGGCGCGTGATATCCTTTTTGTGGGGCACCTCGGAATTGACAAAACAAGGGAACAGATATTGGCTCGATTCTATTGGGTAGGACTTCATACTGATGTGTCGAAATATGTAGCCGCATGCCCAGACTGCCAGTGAGTAACGCCGGGTAGAGTGTGCCCCGCCCCTTTGGTTCCACTGTCGATTATTTCCACCCCCTTTGAACTCATTGCAATGGACATAGTGGGCCCTTTGCTACCTTCTGATTCCAGGAATACACATATATTAGTGGTGGTAGATTATTCAACATCATACCCAGAGGCAGTTCCATTGAGGTCCACTAGTGCATCTGAAATTGCCAAAGAATTAGAGCAGATTATGGCAGAGTAGGGATCCCCAAGGAGACTTTGACTGATCATGGAACCAACTTTCTGTCTAACACATTACAGCAAGTTTACAAATACAAAAAATACATCCTATCAGGACATCTCTTTATCATCCACAAATGGATGGTTTAGTGGAAGTTTTAATCAGACCCTAAAGCAGATGCTGAGATGTTTTGTAAACTAAGAGCAAAAACATTGGGCATCGCTTCTTCTCTGCCTCCTTTTTGCAGTGAGAGAGGTGCCGCAGAGTTCGACAGGGTTGTCCCCCTTTGAGCTCTTGCCTTGCAGCATCCTTGATCTGTTGAGAGAGGGGTGGGAGAAACACCAGGCCAGGACAACCTCAAATCGTCTCAGCACCGGCAACAGCAGCATTGCAATAGAAATGCATTAATTCAAACCATTCGACCAGGAGACAAGGTAGTGCTGCTGCTTCCCTCCTCAGAATCGAAATTATGTGCTAAATGGCAGGGGCCATATGAAGTGATTTGGGCTATAGGGAAAGTGAATTATGAAATTAGACAGCCCAATGGCCATAATGAATGTGAAATTTATCATGTAAATTTATTAAAGCCCTGGCAGGCAAGGGAGGCCTTATTTATAGCCCCAGGCAATGTAGGCCCCTGTCCAGAGACCCCTAGCACTGAAATCATTTTGATGGGGGAACAATTGATTCCAGATCAGCAACTGGAGCTGAGTAAGCTTATTGAGGAGTTCAGCATTTTTTTTTCTGACTTGCCCGGCAGAACTAACTTAGTTGAATATGACATTATCTCTCCACCAGGTGTCACAATACGAGAGAGACCGTACCGGATCCCAGAAAGTGGTGTTCGCAAATAGGTATGGGGCAAGCTCAAACTTGAGATGATTGAACCTTCCAGGAGCGAGTGGTCATATTGTCATAGTGGCCAAGAAAGACGGCACCAACCGCTTCTGTGTAGACTTCCGGACGGTAAATGCTATTGCCAAGTTCGATGTGTACCCTCTGCCTCGGGTCAACGAACTTCTAGATAGACTGGGAAAGGCAAAGTTGATCTCCACTCTAGACCTGACAAAGGGATTCTGGTAGATCCCCTTAACCCGCAGCTCTAGAGAAAAAAAAACGCATTTTCAACACCAGAAGGGCTGTTTTGCTTTAAAACTATGCCGTTTGGGCTACATGGTGCGCCTACTGCCTTTCAGAGACTGATGGACCAGGTTATTTATTGCTCCACCTGGCAAGAGCATTTGCTTAGGATTCCAGCCGTCCTTCAGTCTCTAAGTGTAGCCCTGTTGACAGCTAACTGTGAAAATGCATGCTTGCCAAAACAGAGACTTAATATTTGGGATTTGTAATGGTGAATGAAAGGGTGAAACCCGTCGTCACCAAAATCCAGGCTTTGGTTGACTCGGCGATCCCCAAAACCAAGACTCAGGTGAGGTCGCTACTGGGATTAGCCGGTATTAACGCCGCTTTTTCTCCCAAGTATGTCACAGTGGTTAACCCTTTAGTTGACCTCACCAAAAAGAGTGCACTGAATTTAATTAAATGGTCAGTAGAGTGTCAGGGGGTGTTTGATACTGTTAAGCGAAGACTCTGCCAGGCCCCCACCTCATCACACCATATTTCACCAAGAGATTCATCTTCCACACTGATGCGTTGGATGTAGGTTTGGGTACGGTCTTGTCCCAAAAGGTTGACGGAGTAGATCATCCAATATTGTATATTAGTAAAAAGATGCTCCCTCGGGAGTGCAACTACTTCCTAGTCGAAAAGGAGTGTTTGACCATCAATAGGCCACTCACTCTTTACAATACTACCTGCTGGGACATTCATTTGATCTTGTCACAGTGGTACGTCGTGCGGGAACGACCACCAAAATGTGGATTATTTTTCCCGGGAGGGGGGGGAATAATGGGAAAGGTAGTTTCAGCCAAGTGTCCCTTTGGCTCCACTCTGAGCGGCATGATATATGACAGAAAGACAATGAGTCTTGGTGGTAAATTTCCCTCCTGACATGTGACAGCACTATATAATGGGAACAGAGTACGCTGGACTGCTTGGTCTGACATTTCATTCATACGGTTAAAAGGAAGTTAGTAATTTAGAAAAGGGTTAGGGTTAGGGTTAGGGTTAGGGTTAGGGTTAGCTTTGTGGTCCAATGTTGGACCCTGTCCGACATCATCGAAAAGACGTAAAGCTGAGGTCTCTAGTCGTTTTTTTCTCCGAAAAAAGTCGAGAAAACCATTCAATGGCCAAATGAAACCAAATAAAATAAAACAAAATAAAATAAGGGGAGTGTGAGCAATAGCCCTAGCAGCTGTGTCATACAGAGATAAGCAGATATAAACAAAGGAGGTAGTTGCTTCCGCATCCAGTGCTCAAAGAATATCACAGATATTTGCATAGCTTTTTGAGATGTTATAGTAATAAAATAATGACTTGGATCACATTATTGAGGACTTTGGTGATAAAATGAGTGATCAGGAGAGGATTTATCAGTATGCACGTCTATAAAGAGGTATGTCAAAAATACAGCGAACATGGGGTGGGGATGGCTGGAGATGCAGTACTGATGTTGTTTAGCATTGCAATGCCTTTTAAACTGGTTTTACTTGGAAAAAATATATTTTAAACATCGTGTGTAAAATAAACAGCACGTGTGAAAATAAATTGGACCTGACATGCTTGACAGGTGCTGAATAAATGGACCACAAAGGGTTAACTCATTGGCCCAGAAGGGAAATAATGTGGCAGTCACTGATTGGAGGAGTGGCTGCAATCATTTACCAAGGGGTCATGAGTGATGGTGTAAGTAGGGGACGAAGTGAAGTAAGCTGTTCCTTTGTTTTGGTTAGAGAAAATAACCTGGAAGGACCTGTGCTTTGTGTATCCATATCGTGAGAGTTTGTTTGTCTCTAATTGTCTTGTTATTAGTAGACAGCTAATACGTTTCGGAGCTGCTGCCAAGGGTCAGCACAAACCCAGAACAGCACTGCACTTGTATCACAAATAACTATATTTGCACCATGAGCACCAATTCATGCATTAACGGACTTGTGTATGTGTTTTGTGTTTTGTGTGAGTGTATAAAGAACAGGACTATTATTTTGGGACAAACCTGGAGACTAAAAATTAAATAATACACGCCGCTGTGTTACTTAGCATAATTTATTGTTTACTGTTTGTTTTGCTGTCAGGCACTGGACATACAAACCCATTAAACAATTTAGCTCCTGGATTATAATCTTCTGTCTGTTCATTGATCACATCATCCGCCACACTGTTAACTACTTTGCCACATAACCCCACTTTTTTCTCTGTCTTCCCTAGAACTTTGCATAATGCTAATCATAAATGTGTTTGTAAAGTATCATAGTGCTAATCTAAATGTATTCGTAAAGTATCATACAGATCGTATTTACTAAGTTTTTGTTTAGAACTATTACTAAAAATGTTTGATAAACTGCATCGTGGGCTTGTGAATTCAGGTGGTTACAGCTACTATACTGTACTTCAGAGTACACTTGCAAATAGCTTTCCAAACAACTGTCAAAGCGTCTTTATTGTAATTCTTTATGTGTGTAATTCTACTCCAGTGCAAGTTCACCTAGTTACTTGTGTCTGAGCAAAACCTGTGTCCATCCTTCACTTATGCCCTTTGGAGCGATGAAGAGACTCTGGTGTTAATATGCATAAGGGCAGTGGATATGATGAGGCAGCTTGATACAATGTGCAACACAAACATTGTTTAAACCACTCTCAAAAATAAAATGTGGTGTGGAATTTACGCAACTTATTTCTTGTCAATCAACAATACTACTCCGTATTCCATTTCTTTATTATGCAGAAGCAGTCATACAAGTACAGCACAAATGAGGATGCTATATCTTGGTATAAAGAGATACAAAATAAGCTAATGAAACAAAAATGTGATACAAAATAAAAGTTCACAGTCGGGTTACAAAAATAGCAGGATTCTCTTCATCTTCATCTTCAACTGTTCTCTGCTCATATAAACAGTATTTGGGGGGTTTTCGCGGTTAACAGCACGGGAATCTAAGTGGGCCGTCAGCACTGTCCGTGGTCCTGAAATTATATTGACAATTTTTTTTTTTTTTTTTTAAATCATTAAACAAGAACCCCCATTGGATACTACACTAAAGAGCATTCATTAATAAGCAAATGTAATTTAATTTTAGTATTTCTTACTGAGCGCTGTAATATATATTTACTACAATCAAAAAGAAAAGCAGTTTGCCGGAATTGAGACTTTATCTTATTCTGACCATGTACTTTCAAGTACGTAGCTGTAATACTGGTATAACTTTAAATTGTTTCATTTATTTTAAAACCAAATAAAGACATATAATCTTTAGTCTTGTCGTTTAAATAAGATTTGTATAACAAATAATGAAGTCACGTTATTATTTTGTCTCACGTGACTGTTTCCATTGCTGAGAGAGAGAAAAACAGATTGCTCATCCATCAGCGTCAAGGAGCACGACATCTTGTTTCAGTCAAGCAACCTATTACCAGAGATACAGCAGACGAACGGTGGTGAGAGTCTCAAGCATGGCTGGAATCTTTGATCTCTTGTGTCTGAACAAAATTCTGTTCTTACCAACAGGATTCCAAAGAACAATGTCCTTCCATTTGATGTTAAATGAGGGGGTATGTATATGTTATGCTATTATTGATGCGATTGTTATCTTCTTAATGCATGATACTTTGTTTAAAATAATTTGTTAAAAACAAACAAAAAAGAACACTTGTTTGTTGGGGAGGGAAGTGTGGCTTTGTTATTCTTGCGGTGTGAATTTCCAAATGCAGCTAGTTTTAACAAATGAACTTAATACAATGTTAGAAAAAAAAACAAAACAATAAAATTATAAACATGTTCACAACTTGATCGTTAAAAGAGACATTGCATGCAATTCTAAATTAATGGCATTGTTTTGATAATTAAGTATATTCCAGGGAAGGCAGGTGTTTTGTCATGTTTAATGTATTAAGACATTTAATTAATAGAATTGTACAGGAAATCAGCGTCCCCATATAGCGTTTGTAGAAATTCACATCATACATTCGGTTGTCAAACATATACTGGTGATTTATAACTGCATACTTTGATATAGTAAATCATTTTTACAATCTACAATATATACCACCGGCACGTGGCAGTTTTCTGCAGCCTACGTCCTAAAGCAAATGTTAAAATAATCAACTGAAATGCTAGATATTGGCCGTAACTGTTTCCACTTAAAATCAGAAATCCGAAAGGTCGTATAATGTCTTGAGGTTCCATCATTCGTAAGCCACAACATGATTGGAAAGGGTTTTAGTATCAGAAAGCTCCTGCAGTATTTTGTTCTGTTTGTTTTCCCTAACCAATGGCAGTTAGCACATTTAACACCGTTTATTTTAGTATTGGGCTTCTAGAATTTGCTCCCGAAAATGTACTGTATATATAAAAATCAACTTAAAATGTTCTCCCTATCAGTAATGCAGGTATCAGTTCTCGAGGTTTATTGTAAAAAGGTGCATCCTTCTGTTGCCTTATGATAATTGCTATATATATATATATATATATATATATATATATATATATATATATATATATATATATATATATATATATTTTCAGAAATTAGTTACTATTGTTATGTGATCAAGTAAATTAGTATTACTTCATTGTATTACCCTACCTAAAGCTTAACTATTACTACCACTTTTACTGGTTACTCAGCTAATAGGACTGATAATAGCTTTCTCTTTTACTTCATACTGCTGGACTACTATAAAATGTGACCCAAATAATGTATTCATTATTCGAGATACACTAAATAGTCATTTCTGATAATTTAGTTTAGTTAAAAAAAAAAAAGCTGAAGTTTTTGTTAAAAAAAATCTGAAAAAAGTTTCATAGTAATAATATTACAAATCACACACTGTTGAAATTTATAAAATGAAAACCTAATAAGACATGCAATAGTATTTCTATGGCCAAAATATAATACAGTGTATATTTCATTCTAATTCAGTAGAATTTTGATACAGAATTACTATATCCCAGATATATTCTTTTTAATGTTTGATTGTTTTAGAAGAAAAGTGTTTATTGTGTAATTGAAATAATCCTGCAAAATACTAATTTAGATATATTAATCAAAAAAACCTAAACGTAAATAATTGTAATTGTTATAAATCAATTGATATCGAAAAGCAGATCACCATTAAATAGATGCAAACTTATAAAGTATGATCAATGTTTCAAAGTATATGTTTTTATTTATTAATTGGAGAGCAAACATCTAACCATTGTGTTTGGTTCATTTTTTGTGAAGCAATTATTTTAGGTACAACTGGTGCATTTAGACTCTTGTTTAACCTCAGCTTTCTATCAGAGCCTTTCTGTTTTTTTTATTGATCTTAACAGTGGCAAATCTTAATAGCGTTGCTCCTTAACTTCATCAGCTGGTTCCACAGACCCAGTCTGGACCTAGGTCCTGGTTAACCGGGTTGCAATACCATGTAGTGTGAAATCACGTACCTGGGTCAGACCTGAGTTAACCTTAGGATGTGGGTTGACATGCTTTGACCGGGGTTGAGCAAGACAAAATGCGTGACAGGACGTTCATGAGCTGACATAATAACAAACAGTCTCACCTGTGGTTAAAGTCACACCTCCGGTGAAAAAATGGGCTTTTGACTCCCTAATGTTACTCTGGATAGTGGTCCGAGATCGATGCTAATCCATGTCTGCAAAACCAGATGTAAATAAAACTTTGTACACCTATGGCCAAAAGTTTTGCATCACCTAGAATTTTAGAATTGAGACATAATTTAAATAAAAACTATATGAACATAATTTTAATCTTTCATTTAACATCATGTAATCAAAGAAATCACAAAATTTTATTTTTATTCCTTTTTCATTAAGTATATGGGAAAACTACAAAGTGGTATTACAAACTACTACAAACCGTTAACCAAGATCATGTCTAACTAACCTGCTTGATCTTTTGAGGATGCAACATCAACAATGAATAATTGCAAAGCATACGACTGGTTTATTTAGATTTCCAGAAAGCTTTTGACAAAGTCCCGCATAAAAGATTAAATCTCAAACTGAATGCGGTAGGGATTCAAGGAAATGCATACACATGGATTAGGGAGTGGTTAACATGCAGAAAACAGAAAAGTACTGATTAGGGGAGAAACCTCAAAATGGAGCGAGGTAACCAGTGGAGTACCACGGGGATCAGTGTTAGGTCCTCTGCTATTCCTAATCTACATTAATTATTTAGATTCTGGTATAGTAAGCAAACTTGTTAAATATCCAGACGACACAAAAACAGGAGGAGTGGCAAACACTGTTGCAGCAGCAAAGGTCATTCAACATGATCTAGACAACATTCAGAACTGGGCAGACAATAAAAATGTGCATACAGGCAATAAAAATGTGCATTATAAATATTATATGGGAGATACTGAAATTGAATAAGGAATCTATGAAAAAGACCTAGGAGTTTATGTTGACTCAGAAATGTCTTCATCTAGACAATGTGGGGAAGGTATTTAAAAAAAGCCAACAAACTGCTCGGATATATATTGAAAAGTGTTGAATTTAAATCAAGAGGAGTAATGTTAAAAATTTACAATGCATTAGTAAGACCTCATCTAGAATACTATGTTCAGTTGTGGTAACCTTGCTACAAAAAGGATTTTGCTGTTATAGAAAGAGAGCAAAGAGCAGCAACCAGAATTATTCCAAGTTTAAAAGGCATGTCATATGCAGACAGGCTTAAAGAACTGAATCTATTCAGTCTTGCACAAAGAAGACTATGCAGTGATCTGATTCAAGCATTAAAATACTAAAAGGTACCGACCGTGTCTACCCAAGGACTTTTTCAACCTGAAATAAGAAACAAGGACCGGAGAATTGTGAGGGTCTGGAATCAACTCCCCAGTAATGTTCTTGAAGCTGACACCCTGGGGTTCTTCAGGAAGCTGCTCGATGAGATTCTGGGATCAATAAGCTACTAACAACCAAACGAGCAAGATGGGCCGAATGGCCTCCTCTCGTTTGTAAACTGTCTTATATTCTTAAAATGATAATGTGGTTTGTTGTATCAGACAGTGGAATTAAACTAATACAATTATATCTGTATATTCAGTTTCTTTTTTTTTTAAATTGATAAACATACTGACATTTGAGAACTTCATTGTCTGGGTACACAATGTTATTCAGAGGGGTTTCTTTTAAATTAGTCCATTATAAGGCATTCTGTTTTTGTGTCTTTCTGGAATTGTTGATATTTTGGTTGCCATGCTTTTGGTTAATTCTATAGGGTGATGCAAAACTTTAGCTGTAGACATTACTACCTCTATTACAGCTGTGGTGACCATGTAGGTTTTTGCAGAAAGCCTGCCTGATTGGTTGTATATGCCAGTTAATAAACATATGCCCTAGAACATGCTTGCTACTCAACCATTTTTTTTTTAGAAAAGCCTATTCAAATTCTCATCCACTATTCATTCTGCAGACTTCTACTCTAAGTTTTAAGGTAAAATTAATCATTTTGAATAAATTCAGGGGGACATTTATGTAACATTCAAATGCTCCTTGCTCAGTTTTCATTAATTGGTGAAGCTTCACAGACAGATCAGTAAACCATTGTTGAGTGACTACAAAGCTGCTTCATGTTATCTACCTGTTTAAATGGTAGAGGTCTATCAAGGGCTTATTCATAAAATAAATGGGTTTGGTCGGTCAACTTAATGCAGTGGACATTAGCTTACAACACCAAAAAGCAGACAATTCAAAAAACAATTTTACAATTGTCAGTTTCTTCTTGAGGTGGTTGCTAGCACAATTCCTAACTGTAGCCACCAAATATTATTATCCCTCTAGGGTATCCATACAGTAGCTGATATCTGAAAGACTGAAACTTTAATATGCAGAGACTTGAACCACAGCTGCAATGGTATATCCTTTAGCCAGTCAAGCTTAACCTGTCGGCTGGTGAAAGAAAATCAAAGCCAAAGTATCTGACTCGTGCATTATTTATTTATTTTTGTTTAAATTTAGTTATCACCAATGTTTTTTTACAATGGTTTTCTCCCCAATTTGGAATGACCAATTGTTAATTTTATCCCAGTTCACTGCTACAAACCCTCTGGTGACTCGGAAAAAGAAGGCTGGAACATGCGTCCTCCGAAATGCGCTCCTGCCAATCTGTAATTTTACGAACTGCAGATCCACAGCGAGGCCACCAGACCTATAGTGCCGGAGGACAACACAGATCTGATAGCTTCACTACAGAACCGCAGGCGCCCTATTGGCCACAGGGGTCTCTGGTGCACGGTGAACTGTGGATTCCCCCGCCGACCTAAGCCCTCCCTACCCGGGTGGCGCTCAGCCAATTGTACGCCTGCCCCTAGGAACCCCGTCATGGTCTGTAGCCTGGATCTAAACCTGCGATCCCCAGGCTATAGAGTGCATCCTGCACTCCACGCAGAGTGCCTTTACTGGATGCGTCACTTGGGAGCCTCTCATGTGCATTAATAATGTAAATCTGGTATCCTTATTTTCTTATGTCCACTTGATTACAATTGATCTCTGCTAAATGGTATTTATTAAAACCCTAAAGAGTATTTTGTATTGTTGCTGTTGTTTAGATTCTCTTCATAACATGTTTAACTTACAAGTTCATCCGGTATGTCAGGTGTAACCATTAACCTGCTCCCCTCAACACTCTGCAATGGCTGTAAGAAATACACCAGTAAGAAATACCACTTAGAACAAACATGGTTCTTACATTCACTAGGGCACAATGTTGTAGGGGGGCAGCTTAGTGGTTCCATTCTGCTGTACAGGGTGCTTAAAATATCTGAGTTTTAAAGAGCCACCAGGATGTGATGACTGAAGCAGAACAATGATCCTAAGTTAATCTAAACAGAAGAAGAATTTGATAGTTATGGTATTTCATACCACACAAGATCTGTTAGAATCCTTCAAAGCTCCTCAGAGCTTTCCTGGTCATTTTAATCACTGAATCATTACTGAGAAAGAAGCTGTGAGCATTCAAAGTTGTATATTTACAAAAGCCAGCCTGTATTTTCTCTTTAAAACTAAATTGTTCCTGAAATTGCGCTGTGTACTTTGCTTGTCAGAAAGGTGTTTTTCATTTAATTGAATCTTCACTGTGGAGCACAATTCCCATAGGGTGCAAGACATGATGAATATCTAAACTAATTGGAATATGGTATAAACACACATTACCAGTTACTCACACATTACAATACTTGAGCATGTTCTGTTTTAATTCACGTAACTTGGTTATGACACAATTACCTCTTTAAAAGCTTGACCTACCCTCACTGTATTCAAAGTAATTTGTGTGGCACTTCTGCCAGGTCTAAAACACACACTTAGGGTAACATCAGGTAGTCCAAGATTAGTGCTAATCGAGGTCAGTGGAACCAGCCATATTTGTTTTAGTGAATTTCAAGAAAATACAAAAGCGGTAGCAGACTGTATAGGACAGAACAATAAATAAATAAAAACCTACCACTTGTAGCACAAACTGATTAACTGGTTATGCAGACAGCATCCCTGATATTAATTCTTTAAATAAAAGCTACTTCATCATGTTGACAGTCGATTCCCATCACAATAGGCAAGACTGCAGATCAGATAGGATTTGATACAGTCTGTTTGGTTGGTTGGTGCTTCCTTATCAAAGACTGGAGTTTCTGGTGTGATGACTCTGAGGTCTGCAGAACAGAGTTTGCTGCACAGTAACACAAGGAAACTAGCACAATTAGGTTTCCAGTCATGGCTCTATTGTACATTTCATTCCCTTTCCATTATCCCTTCTGCTATTTTAGTCCTGGCCATTTCTCAACAAACTTAATTTACTTGTGACATAAGACTGAAGACACAGAAGCAGAGACTGTCCAAACACTACAAGGGTCCCTGGTGTTAATTTGGGAAACAGGGTTCAAACTCTACCCAATTTATAAGGGAATTGCCTTTGAAGGAAAGGTGTGAGTTGTAATAGCGGTTGAAGCCTACAGTGTGTCAGGAGGAATAATTAAACTGAAGAATTAAGAGGGATCAGAGTGGTTCCAAACCTTGGGCACAACAAGTTGCCGATCTTGGATGGCATTTACCTTTTAGCTCACATGGACTAGGGAGGTAAAATAATCTGGGCTTGGTTCTCCACACCACTGTGCCCCTGCTGGTCAGGTACAAGACAAGGCCAAGTGGAGAACTCCAGGCTATTTTCCAAAGTTCAGTAGCTTGGCAGCTTCCACTGGTTTGGGTCACTGAAAAGAAACCTCCTCATGGTTTGGTACATAGGTGACAGGTTGGAATATTGGACTTGTTTTTGCATTTTCAGCATGTGTGTCAATATTAAGACGTTTCATTCTCTTCTTTTCCCCTCTAGATCCGATTTTTAAATTTAAAAAACAAAGCCAAAAATGGTTTATGTCCAGGAAATGGATAACTTCAAACCCTCCCTGGATTCAACCCTCCTAACATTCCTCTTGTTCCACAATTCTAGCCAAAGAGAGAATTCCACATCCCCAGCTATCATCAGCCCTGTGGATTACTATGTAGAGAACAACAAAAGGAACACCTTGTATGTTTCCACTTACCAGCTCACGGCAGGAGAGGTGGCAGCAAGCAGCCTGGTCTTTGGAATATTTTGGCTGGAGTCTGTTTTTGGGAATGCACTTGTTTGCCTGGTGATCCATCGCAGTCGTAGGACGCAATCCACCACTAACTACTTTGTGGTTTCCATGGCCTGCGCAGATCTGTTCATCAGTGTGGGCAGCACCCCATTTGTGCTTCTGCAAGTGACTTCCGGACACTGGATGCTGAGCAGTGTGATGTGCAAGCTGGTGCGCTATGTCCATTATCTTTCCCCTAGCGTCCAGATCTATGTCCTGCTCTCGATCTGCATGGATAGGTTCTACACCATCGTCTACCCCTTAAGCTTCAAAGTGTCCTGGGAGAAAGCCAAGAAGATGATCCTAGCTTCCTGGATCTTCAACGCTGCCTTTGTGTCCCCTAGCTTTTTCTTCTATGGTTAAGAGTTGGACAACCATTGCAACTTCTTCCTCCCGGGCACTTGGGAAGGAATCTTCTATGGCATGGTCCATCTGCTGGTGGGATTTATGGTCCCTTCCACACTGATAATCATGTTTTATCAGAAGATTGTCAAGTACATCTGGAGAATAGGCACTGATGGCAGGACACTAAGGAGGACAATGAATATAGTACCAAGGACTAAAGTCAAAACAGTCAAAATGTTCTTGGCGTTCAATTTAGTGTTTTTGATTTCCTGGATGCCTTTTTACATAGCTCAACTCTGGCACCCCAAAGAGATGAATCTGAGACAGAACTCTCTGGTTTTCATGGCCGTCACCTGGATATTTTTCAGCTCTTCGGCCTCCAAACCCACACTCTACTCCATCTACAATGCCAATTTTCGGTGCGGCATGAAAGAGACCTTTTGCATGTCCTCTACAAAATGCTACCGGAGCAAAGCCTACACCATCACCACAAGCTCGTGGATGGCAAAACAGAACTATGTGGGAATAGCAGAGATTCCAGCAGATGCAAAGGCTATCACCAAAGACTCCATATATGACACCTTTGATAGAGAAGCGAAAGAGAAAAAAATGGCCTGGCCTATCAATTCAAACCCTCCTAATACATTTGTGTGAAAACTAAAAACTAATGACTGCTCTTAACAAATGATATGCACAATAACAACAACAATAAAAAAAGATCTGATCTTTTACGGCGTTTGTCCTTGTTAGAAAGCACAGAGCCTCCCAGTGTCTGACTGGTATAATATGTTTTAGAAAGAATAGTTACTGGAATGTCAAGACAGTTTAGCCAAGGGTTTTTTGTGTCCAGTCTGTCTTGATCGTCCTTCTACTGTAGAGCAACCAAGGCTACATAATGGTAAAAGAGTATTTTAGGAAAGGCAACCTCTGCCTTGAAGAGGTTGTATTAAACTGGAAAGAGGGGAGCTGTAGCCACACTCCTGAACTACAAGAACTTTTCAATTCAACTACTCCTACCTGCAACTAAGTTGTTTTTAGTTTAAATAACTGCTGTTTTAGAATAAAATAGGGGGAAAACATTGCACTCACTTCAAAATTGTACCCTTCAACATCAGATGCTATGCTGTTTTACTAAATGTGTTTATGATTCACTGCCTTGTTTTTTTAATTTACATTTTTAAATATTATGAACCTGTCTTTCATTTGTGTGACCGTTGCTACTCGTCCCAAATAGAGGAATACATCTCCTGTTTTATATACAATTAAAGTTTATCTTGAGATTTATTAGCATTTTGTGATCCTACAAAATGTCCTATTTCTCTGTCTTACACTACGGCTTACCTGTAAGACAAATAGTTTTTGCTGCCTCATTATAAACTGTACATACATTAATATTCTGTTAAAATGAACATTTCACAATCAAATACCATTATCTTATAGGGTTCCTGTGATGGCCCCTGCGTAGCTCCTGGCTGTGTAAAGTTGCCTGTTTTCACTTGGGATTTCACAGGGAGCAATGCATTGGCTTTGGCACCCACGCAGGTTAGGGAGGCAAAATGATCTTGGACTATTTCTCATCACTGCACTATAGTAGACCTGTGACAGGGTCTTCCACGGGTCACACGCGTGTGGGTCGCCGCTGTTCAAGCATACAGAGAGACAGAGGGGTGTTGAAACGCCGGCACAGGCGCGCAGGATTTATTAACAACAAACAAAGTGAAAGTAAAATAAAGGCGGTCATGTGACGTTACCAGCGATGGTAACGCACAGAGGACAGATACAGAAAACCGTACAAAAAGTGCAAAATAAAACACAATACACCAAACTATAACTCAAAAGGTGCCGTGAAAACGGCAGGCCTTGCAGCAGCTCCGATCACAGCGATCGCCATGCTTTTATCTTGACGCTCTGTTGAGACACGCCCACCTGCCTGCTGGAACAGCTGATTGCTTTCAGCTGCTGCTCCACGCAGACCGGTAATCGTCCCCAGCGGAGCGCCACAGCAGCTAAACAATTAAATCAATTGTAACAATTAACACAAAAACATACAATAAACTACATATTTCACTGTGCAAGGCTTACGCTTTGCCACAAGACCCTACTAGCTAGCTCCCTGATAGAGGGGCCGTTGGTTTGGTCGTGGGACCAAGGTGCCCACTGACCTTCAGCTTCTGTGGGGATTGCTATGGTGATAATTGGACATTCTAAGTTGGGGAGAAAAAGAGGGGTACAATAATTGAGTTTACAAAAAGATTTCGTTAAATATTGGTAACCTTCATAACTGTAGAACACTCAATAGTGCTGAATTTAGAAATACTAAACTTGATAAATTCAATGACAAAAGTATTTTTCTTCAAAATATTTATTTTAGTTTTTACCATTAATTGTAAAATCAGTAAATACAATTTCTAAAATGTGTTTCTAACATTTAAAATCTGAGGATAAGGGAGCAACTTAGCACTTGACCAAAAGCTTAGTACATCTGCTCCATCCCATGTAAAAGTTTACCGCAGTAAAAGCATAGCGAAGTGTTAGCAACACCAGGGAGGCAAGCATGGCAAACCAGCGAAAATGATGGTAAATTCATAGTAAAAACATGGCAATAGCATGGTAAACCTACAAAAATGCTATGCAAAAATACAGTGCTAAACATTTCTAAAGGATAGTCCTGGAGTCCTTTCTCTGTATCATCACTTGTGTGGGGGTTTGATTGGAAGATCAAAATAGAGCAGCGTTTGCTTTTTTAAACTGCAGGCTCCATTTTCATCTTCTCAAAGGAAATTTCATTTAAAATTTAATACAAAACCATGGAGCCATCGATTCCCCACAATCCCCTATTGAAATTCTCTCCTTTTATTGAAATTTGTTAAGCAAAATATCTGTCCAGGCTTGTTCCTATCTACACAATGTTATCATCGTGCAATGATGGAAACACAAACTACAAACTCCCATTGTGCAGGTCACTGCTGACTTCTTATTGCACCTTAACCAAACATTGTATTAAATGGCCCATATTTTAAAGCATTTCTTCCCAGATAACACATTTCTTGTTTTTGAAGGACAAATGTTCTTTCTGGCCGGAAAGATGGCCACCTTCAATCCAAATGACACTGTCCTATATAATTGTACATCTCTGCATTAAAGTAATTGCAGCTAAAAAATGGTTCTATGAATATTACTTTGCATTTACATTAAGTACATAGGCCTCAAATGTCCCGTTTTTGAAGAAACATGTTATAGAAAACATATTTTCTTTTTAAAACAGATATGTGACACTACACTAGGTTAAGGAAAGTACCCACTGTCCTTCCAGCAATACATGTTTCTGGCTGAAAGCATTTTAGTCAATAGGGGAAGCAGTTGATTGGTTATTGACAGGAAAGAAGTTTATTGCGAACACAATTTATGGAACTATTTTGTTAGCTACAGTTACTCTAAGAAGTTCAGCAGATGAAGAATATATGGTAGCAGCTCAGACTTCACTGAGGAAACAAGATTACAATTCATGTGGGAATATTTAGGCTTTAAGAGCAGACTAAATATGGTTTTAGCTACTAAAATCAGATGAGCATTGATGGGCAAAATGGCCAGCTCTTCTGTTTTGTCCTAATCAAGTATGTTGCCTAAACAGACACATGTCAAGCAGGTATGGTACATCTGCAGTAAAGTCATTTTTACGTTACGGAGAAAGTCAAATAAAAATTGGTACAATCCTTTAATTACAGGGTACACCTGGACTGTACTCCTTCTGTAGAGTATGTACTTTTAATAGTTTTTTTTTTCTTTTTTTAAGTGTTCAAATCATTTGTAATTTATGCCTACTGTTTTTTTAGGTACAGTATTAGATTTTAGAGTACCTCTGTAATACAGCACACTGTATAATCCAGCTTGATTTTCTGGTCCCAACTGATGCCAGATTACAAGTTTTACTGTATATTGAAAGAAATGGATAGCCACTGTTAATACAATTACAATACCTCCATAATGGATGTTTTAAGAGTCTCATCCATAACTTCTGTTCGACTTCACACTGGAAGAGTGAATTACCTAATTCTCCCTCCTGAGGTTCAAATTAATTGCTTTGGGAATAAACAGGCAGCCCCGAATGGCCTCCTCTCATGTGCAAGTTCGTTCTTAAGTGATTCTTAAAAGGAGACAAAGTTAACCCTAGACAATACAATAATCAGACCAGGGAACACAGTTGGAAATGAAGTGGAAATATTTTGGCTACAGCTTAGATAGCAAATACTGCTTCCCTACTTGGTGTAGTTTCAGTTTTACAGAACTATAAACAGAAAGTGATAATGGAATTTAAAATCCTTTTCCACTGAACAGTTGAACTCGTACCACTATCTAATATTGTGTTGATCCTACAGTAGTCCATGTAAAGGTGACCTAGACTCAGTACAGCTGTTGAATGTTTGATGGCAATTATCAATGCAATTGCCATAGCAACAGATCAACAATAGCTAGTCTTTAAAAATAGGCAATGGAGTGCCGCAAGATTGAGAACGAGACCCGACTTTGGGTTCAATCAAAACAGAATCCACTGAGCAGCAGCAGGCCTGACATTTGTTATGTTCCCTGTATCATTCTTATCAAATGCAAAGCAATTCTGTTATTCAGGCTATTATAATCTACATTTATGAATGATGTAGAGAAAAAGGCACGATCAAGCACGTGCCACAGCTGCTAGTAGTCATACTGGTAGGTTGCTCCAAGAGATCAGTTGTCAGAATGTGTTAGCAAAGGCAAAGAGAGAACTGTGGATGCAAACAGTTAGTCACGATAGAGAAGCTGGGTTGGAAATCTTCAGTGAATTCTGTTCTCTAAAATGATCTACATATCATGTTGTACAGTCCCATCAAATACCATACAAAATTAAATGTTGTAACAAAGTAAATCTAAGATGGTGAAGCTGGAACATGTTTCAATACTTGTTGATTTTGACATAGAATGACCTAAAACATTCTTATATCGGCATTTCTTTCTGGTGAAGCCAAGTAGTCCTACTGTATGAATTATATTGCTTTAGATGTAATAGGAATCCACCTGCTTTGCACAGGAAACTATGTGGAGTCAGAGAAGCCTGGTATCTGCATCGCTGAGCTTATAACACTATCAAAGGATAAATGAGCATCAATGGAGTCAAAGTGAAAACAAGGTCTAGAAAACCACAAGATTAAAACAAGAAGTCTCTTAAAAATGTTGTTTTGTTCTTCAGACGTAAACAGGGTTATTTTCTTCTTTATGGTTTTTATTTTGGTCTTTCCTATCAAAGAAAGCTCTTTGGTCTAAGACTAGGTGGTAGACAAGCAATGAGACACAACTGCTAATTTCAAACAAAGTTTAATGCTATAAACTGTAAAATATAATTCTACAGTTTCTCTTTCCTCTAACAGCAAAAAATACATATTTCATAACATTTTAAATGCTTGTAAAAATATAACATTTGCCACGTACAATATACTCTTAAATACATTTACATGCCATTGAAAAAATATAAATGTAAGGGACAACTTATTAATTTACTTATTACAAATCCAAAAGAAGGTGATTTGTTCCTTTGCCCAGACTGGCATTAAGACTTCTTGACTATCAAGGCTAGTCTGTGTAGAACAAAACCAATGTTTAAATGAATACATACTATGGTTTGATTCTCTATTCACAAACATATGCTTTTTATTTATTAATGAATTTAGTGCTAACGAAATGCAAGGGACAATGTCATTGGCTACAGTCAGACATCATGAGAGATTTCCCTCACACCTCTGGAACCTCGTCTCAGCTCTTCAGAGACCATTAATCATTTCACTTGTGAAAGGAGACCATTTCTACAGACTTGCTGAGGTTAAAGGCGTGAAAGGGAAGTGAATTATCTACTGTGCCACCTTTTTGGAGAAAAACTTAAAACCAACACTACACTCCCCCCCCCCCTTCACTGCTTTATTTACATATTTATGGTTAAATTTTTATTTTTTTTTTAAAACTAGTATAAGTTCCAAATGTATATCAAACTTTATTAAGTTTATCAAAACAGCCTGAAACAGATTTGTGATGTTTTAAGTAATTGTATACTCATGTGAAAATGGTATGTAAAGTTAACCTCCCCAAAAAGACTGGATCAGTTGGTCTTAACAAAACTGCAAGATTGAAGTGCAATGGAACAAGCACCATTCCCTTTTACACAACCTCCAATAGGAAGCAATGAGGCTAGTCTCTACACAGAAGGGGTCTTCTTTTACTCAGACGCAGATCACAGCTCTACTGTAAAGGATCAAGGCATCAGGAAAGACTACAAAGCATAAAAGAACAGTCCTATCTTTGATATAAAGAACAATCAATATAAAAATACATTTATGTTAACATAAATACAGTACTTAAAACACTGAAAAGTGCATTAACATTTTACCATAAAACATAAGAACAAAAAATGATACACACACTGACATCAAAATCAAAGTACTCTAAAGCCATAATACAAATGCATGTTCTGGATCAAACAACAAGGCTCGGTTAAAATACCTGTAAATATACTGAATCCTAACCCTACAATCCTGCCTGTTAAAAAAAGACTGTTAAAGAATTCCAAAACAACATGGCTTTTATTTTAGTCATGACTTGCACGGCCATTGTCTGACAATACAATAGTTACTATCATACTATCAAAACAATTTTTCTTTGTGTGCTACTATTCAATGGTAGAACAATGACCTTGCTAACATTTTCATATTTTGGCATACCAATGGTATCACACCTGGGGCCTATTACAGAACAATTTCCTAACTTGCTTTCCTATCTTATCATGGCTAGGATAGGATTTTTCCTAACTTGGTATTACAAAAGCATTTCCTAAGTCAGCAGTGTCTACAATGTCCTAAGTGTCTCATCCTATCCTAACTTCAGTTAGGAAATCCTATTTAATGCCAATCGTATCTGTAAATGACTGATCGAGTCTGAATAGAGCAGGTTACAGCTCGAGCTACAGGTAACTGTCACCAGCATATACATGTTTTTAAATTATGGCATTTAAACTTGATTGAGTTGTGGCAAAGGAACACAGGGCTCAAAACTTTACTCGGGAAAAGAATAAGGATGTGATTGCTGAAAAATCTACAAAAAAGTCTAGTTAACAACAACACATAAATAATGTTATTTAAAAAAAAAAAAAAAAAAAAAGCCATTCTTGTTCAATTTCAGTCATGAACACAATTTTATTTTAATTAGGAATGCCAACACACAACAATATCTCACTGGCTAAAGTAAAGCTGATGATAATAACAGTACTGTTATATGTTCGTGCCTCCGGTGTGAGAAAGTGTGTACAGTTACATTAAATATATGAGCCGCTGGTTATAGTTCAATAGAGCGTCTCACTGCGTAATACAGAAACACGACAGAATCAACACAGAATACTTAATATCTTATTACTCAGTAAAGTTTCAAATATCGATAATCATAATCACCTACAGTAACTTGTGAGTGCGTCAAACTCCAACTCCATGCTGTCCCATACATAACATGAACCACCACCTCAGGAGGTGGGGCTAATTCGAGACGTTACACGTAGCCCAAATATACTAATGGGTCATTATGTTTCACTATAGAATATGCTGTATATAATAAGACCTAAACGTGCAGAAATATTTGTGCAATACAAAACTTAAAATCTAAAGCACAACAACATTAATAAATGGGCATCATTTTTTCTTTTGTTTTTTGTATGGGTTGTTCAGATCTTGCAAACTAAAAATATTATTTTTCTAACAGATAGGAAAGGTTCCCAAGTTCTAAATGTTAGGAAAAGAAACTTAGGAAATGAGCAAATTAGGAACGTTCTGTAATATGCTATGTCCTATCTGAAATTAAGATAGGAAAATAAGTTAGGAGAGCACTTGTAGTTAGTACATTCTGGCTCTTGTAATTTGGCCCCTGGGTGCTATTGATCAGTTATAGGTGATGTCAATGCATTCAGATATGTCAGTTTGCAGGGAACTTTTGTAACACCAGGTACCAGAAATTGTGGTCAAACCCTGACCAGAAATTGTGGTCAAACCCTGCCTTCTACATAAACATAAACTCATTTGTGGGTTTATTTTAAAACTACAGCCCCAAACAGACCACACAAGACAGTACCGTTGTTTTGGAATGCTTCAAACTTTTGAACAATCTAATATCATTGTAAGTGTTACCTTACTTATATTCTCAAAGGCACAGCACCACCTATCCCCCTGTTAAAGAAATATTTAAAGTTGCCACTGTTTTTGAACTAATAGAGCAATGTGGAGATGTATTTTATTCAATAATATAAAACTTAAGCTGTTTACCACTTATATATGATCAAGTAATCTTGTAGTTGTGGCTGGTCAAATGATCTTGACAGGACAACTACACAAGTACATGTGGAAAAGCAAACCTGATCTGGTTCATAATGGATCTGTAAGCAATGTGGTACATCTGGAACAGTAGCTTTATACTCACTGCTTTGGTCTATTTTAATGATCTAAAGAGCAGCTGATATTAACACCTCTACTGCAGACCTTGTTCCAGCTTGATATTGTATTTAGTGAAAATAAAAGAAACTCCAGCTAGTAATACAGGGGTGCCAGTACTTAGACAGCTGGAGGGAGAAGTGAAAATGGTACCTATGAAAGGCCAAAAACAGGCTTTTAAACAGTAAGAAATACTCCTTTTAAATCACATTCATTATAGCAGAACACAATAAATGACAACATTTCAAACTTCAGCAGCATTAAACACATTACCATGCAATCTACTAAAGATAGTAGACATTGCATTATCCCATATACATATATTATCTAATATAAAATATGGAAGCATTTTGTCTTTTTTTTTTTTTTTTTTTTTACCCAAATACTGTATATGCCAGAATCTTTCTTCACAATTCCTTTGATGAAAAACATCTTCCTTCTGAAAAATAAAACACATAGTATAAACAATTATATATTGGTATACAATTCAATTATCTTTTGGTTTAGGTTTGAGAAATGAACAGCAAGTAAACAGAACATGATTAAAAAAATGGCTGTTTATTCATGCATACAGCACTACAAAGTCACAAGGAGAAACAACTTTTATTATTTCTCTACAAAACATTAGGGTGACTGCAAGTGTTCCCTCAGAATGTGGTCGCTTTTGCTGTTTCTGAGCGATGGATCCCTCGTGCGTGTTGGTCTGCGTTTGACGCAGGCGAGTCCCGAGAAAAAGTGGTAACTTCGGAACTAGCCCAGAAGCCCTTGGCGAAACTAGATTGGCCCAGGCAAAACTAGACTCTCCAGACCACCGGGTTTCACCCTTAACATATATAAACATTATAACTTTTCTGCAATAAGAATACAATACAAAATTACTGCATCCTGCACAACTGCCACTCTGTAGAGCCTGTCGTGGGCTCCTCTGAGCCAATCTATCACGTGTTTTCTGATTCCTGAGGCTGCTGAACAGCCTGCCTTCGAGGCCGCTCTCTCTCCTCTGGCCAAGAAGGTGCCTGCCAGTCAGTAACCTCTTTCCTTTCCTATCCTATCCCCTGAGGCCACTCCTCAAACTACCTCTCCAAGTAATGACCTTTCACTCCAGCCCCAAATCCAAAGGAATAAAAAAATAAATAATACTGGTCCTAATTCTAGCAGCACTGAATCAGGGTACAATAATAATGTAACTAATAAACTTAGTATGACGCCACAGGTTATCTACAGGAATAACAGTGAAGTTTTTAAACTAGACGATTCTAAAACTAGACTAATCAATATATTTTTACTTATTTTTTATATTGAAGACAAAAAGCAGCAGCACAGTGCAGTGCTTCACAGCAGAATATTCTCACCAATCTAAAATTGAAGGCTGAATATTCTTTTGATTTTCTTTTACTTGTAGGAAGACATGTTTCACTAATAATAATGATTCATAATGATAGTATGAATCCATGGAAGTGTATTGTTGTTGTGAATAATATACACTTGCATGATTTCTATTTTAATTGAAAAACATTTACCAGCCATATAAGGAGGTATGGATTACTCCTCCGTGCCAAAGTTTAGTTGAACTTGAATATGTATGATCTTGTTCATGGAAAGGTTGGCTACTTCATCAATATTAAATTAAAAATAAGTCTTCTTTAAAGCGCTGCATAATTCTGTTAAGTCTTTGCCAACCCATGTGTGTTTCTGTATGTTCCACACTTCCTTGACATGTGAAGTTCACTGAGCTCTTTATCCTCTGCAGCTAACTTGTGGAAATCAATTAGATCTGGAGTAATGGCAAACGGCAAACAGTGTTCACTAACAAACGCACATGTTAACTCGGGGTTAACAACTCAATCTGCTGGCTTGGCAACTGAAAGGCTTTGATTTAGCTGTGCTGTGAATAATTTCACATGTCGTTTGTCTTTAGTACATTTGTTTTGAGTTCAGCTTTAAATTAGGGAGCTCCCCTAAATCCCTTGTTTAGAAAGATCCAGGGTACTAATGCTCATGACAGAGTAGCCGTCTGCCGTGTGGGTGCGAGCACTCGCTGCTGAGTGGCAGGTGATTGAGATGGAGGTTGAAGTTGTTACACCCCGCAGACGTACAGGATTTATTTACATCAACACACTGATCAGCTCACGTGACACTACCAGCAATGGTGTACGAAAACTTTGGTAGGATCTACAACATCTGAACTAATCTCTCAATAATTTTTCACAGTTCTGAATGAGATCACATGACCATGCGGTAATAACTGTCTTATCGCACGGCTATGATGTCATAGACCAACTTACTTACCTGATCTACTAATATTATTACGCCTTAATAGTAACAATTATCTAAATAGTATTTCTATAGGTAAAAATGTCAACATACAACTGAAACAGCATTTAAATCAACCAACCTATGTTTTTTTTTCTTCTCTGTCACTGAGAATCACAGAAGAAATGGCACATATACTGTGGTATTTAGTCACAGAACAGAACAAAGAAAACTCTGAGGTAAGCAATAGCATCTAACATATATGTAGCAGCGGCATCTACTTATTAAACTAAATATCACTTAATAAAACTGACTAGTGAGTATGCAATGTTTAAATTAGACATAACAGATACATCTCACCACTACCATCCAATTTCAGAAACATATTTAAAACTCTTCTGCCCTCCTCTTACACAACCTTTGGGCTTTTAAACAAGGTCGGGTTCAGCACAGAATTCCATTGTGCTCGCCGCGGATGGGAAGGGCTGCGGCACTGCACAAACTGACAATGAAGTAGTTTAGTCTACTTATAATCTAATGCTGGTTTACAATCTAAGGACATTATGACAGTTACTGGCCATCGATGTGAAAACAGCCTCTGAATTTATTGGTCTGCTTCTCTTGAAGACCGCAAAACCTGAGTAGGATCATTTCCTGCACAAAAATAAGCTCCTCCCTTGGTATCAAGTGCCAGTGCAGTATTTGGCTGTTCCGTGAATCCGCTCTCAGATGTGGGAAATCAGCCTGTTTTCAACTCCCAAAATCCATTTTATGTTGAAAATGTTCTACAGTCAACCCTTTTTATACCACCTGTTAGGGCCATGGGCAAAAACGGGCAATAAGCGAGGGTGGTGTTATAGTGAGGGTCCAAAAGGAAAAAAAGAACACAAACATATACACTACTTTCTATGTTTGCAATAAATTCAAACTTTTAAATTTTTGGTTATACTTTTTAGTTATACAATTAGAGTAATCTCCAGGCAGTATCTTTTTTAAAATTACCATACTAGTTCTTAACACAACAGTTGGTCTACTAGTGACGTTTTATCATCTTTTCCCATCTGTATGAAACATACATGGTTACTTTTGAGGAACAGTTTATACTTTAAAAAAAAAAAAAAAAAAAAAAAAAAAACTAATTTAGTGTCAAATCAACCAAACAACAATTCCAGAAAAACAAAGCGTACAATTTATTTAAATTTTTTCTACTGTACTGGTCATTTGAAATTTATTGTGGCACGACTGTAAGCCTGCTGAATACTATCCCCAATTGAATAATGCCATCTATTTATTTCATAAAGCAATTTAAGCTCAACAGCATTCTTTTCAAGCAGTTTTTATGCATGTGGCCCAGTGCATTTAAACACATATTCAACTGTGTAGCAAGTGAGGTGGACTTACTCAAGCAGAATAAATACTTACATAGAATATTGTTGTTTCCATTGTTCTTTCCATTTTTGGGTGGCTTGCTTGTGCTTTGTGGTGCTTTGTTATACTCGTCCCCTGTCAGCAATGCCTTGATTTCTGATGGGATTTTGCCCTGATCCATTGCAGAGCACCACTGCTTGTACTGAAATAAAAACAGAGATTATATAAAACGTTAGATTATTAGAAACGTAACCTTTACCTAATGAGTATCTAAAGACCCTGAAACCTGAATATTATATAACAAAACTGCTCAGCCAAGCCTGTGATGATGTCATGCCCGCCTCCAAGGATAGACAAAGTCTGTGCGTGCAGATCTAAGCGCTATTTTTCCTTTAAGCTTGCTGCAATCATGGACGCAATGACCTTTTAGGCTAATAGTTGTTTCTATTTCAGGAAAACAGGGTTATGATAATAACCTAATATTGCCTTTCAAGTAGAAAATGTAACCATTATCTAAAGAGTGAGTATACCCAAGCTGTCGCAAGGGCAATATTGCAGAATGACTGGAATGCTACAAGGCTGAGCCGAGAGACTGCCTTGTGCGTTACAGTATGGAACTCCAGTAACAAGTAGCTAGGGCTAAAGAAATGAGGGAGTTCTGACTATCCATTTGGACAGACTCTACTTAGACAGGGCTTGACCATGGGACTTCTCCCCATAACAGGCACATTTTTCAGACTGTCTCAAACTTTTTGGACCTGTCAACTTAGTACGCCAGGGCTCGCACAGGGCAGAGTGTATTGAGCTACCACTGCCTGTCAGACTGGAAAGAAGGAAGGAAAGCCTCCAATTCCACAGACAGGTTGACATGGAATGCCAAGATTGTCTGTCCTTTGTTCTGGCCTCTAAAAATTAAGGCGGCTTTCACTATGGAGAATGTCTGCACCTCACTCATCCACTTTGTGGAGGTGATAGCAAGGAAACAGCCACTTTGAGTGATAAATATTTCAGTTCAGCTGAATGCATGGGCATTTAATTTCATTCAAACTGGAAAGGAACAAAATCAGATGTTGGAATGGAAATAAATCTGGTTCGAATCCTTGCTTCTTAGCATGTAATGATGTCACTCTGCTAGCAGTTCCCTAGCTTAGCTACACAGACAGTTTATCTGCATCTATCTCTAATTAGTACAAATACAATGCATCTAGGGGAGACTACCTGCTGCTCCCGTCTCCACCGCTAGAGGGAGACCACTTGTTGGTCGCCTCCATTGCCAGAGGAAGACTGCCTGATGAGCCTGCCATCGCCTCCCAAGGTTCAACTCCTGCCCGATCCAGCACCTCTTATGGCTGCTGAGCCTGCAATGCCCAGGGTAGCCAGCTTGCTATCGCCTGGGGATTTGCTGTGGCCACTGGCGGAGTATGCCACACCACTGTCAGCCTTTTCTGCCAGCGTTGCCATTGGCAGCATTTCCGCTGCCAGGACCTCCTATACTAGAGGAGCCAGCCTTACCACTGTTAGCATTGCCGCTGCCAGCATTGCCACTGTCAGGAGTGCCCGGCTGGAGGAAACAGCCGTGGCACTGTCAGTATTTCTGTTGTAGTGGATTTATTCTCAGCTAGCCAGAGACTCAGGATTCAGGTTTATTATCCGCTCTAGATATTTTAATCAATGTATACAAGGGAAGAGTCTACAGAGACTGCTGTAGAAAGAAGGGTTACATTATATTTTATACAGAGTGTTACAAGATAGTGTGTGTCTCTAGCTAGAATGTCAGAGAAGTTTGTGATAAGGCCTTTTGTTCATTACATGTGGTTCCAGCTGCGCTGGAGCCAACCAGAACCAATTGTCCTGGGGCCAGGGTGTAAATCCTTTGATCTGATGGCGTGTCGACTGTGGTGTAACTTCTCTCCTGTCTCAGGCAATCCTCCGTTATCACAGCACAAGACAGAATCAGAACAGAGACAGACTAAGAGTTATCAAAGTTGGTGTCCTGGGGATGGGGGAACACTGTTGTTCACAAGCCTAAAGGGCCAGCTGCAGCTGACGCAATCACTGCTTGCTACAGTCTCAAAGGCACCTCGCGTTCAATTAAATGTATATAGAAATGCAGTGTGCACACGTAACACACCAGATTTAAAGTTCGTCAGAATGAAATAATTTTCCTCTTCACTGTTGACAGCATTGACGCTGAAAACATTACCGCCCATGGGCCCAGTGATGCCTCCGTAACTGGCCCAGGACCCTGACCAAGACTTTTGGGCCTTTAAGGGGGGGGGGGGGGGGGGGGGAGTGGCCTTTGAGGCCATGTGTGCTACGCACAAGGGGGGAGAAGTGTGACAGGGTACACCTCACCAGTGGGTGTATTATATTATTTGTTGAATTATTATTTAAAATGTATTGTTTGTGTGTAAAAACAAGCTGTTTTATCATTATTTTACAGCCTGGATAGGGTTAAAATGTCCCATCCAGATATAACCATGAGAACCCATGGTCAACAACGAGTGATTATTGACAAACTGGCTGTTGATCACGCATATGAGAAACCCTGTGCCAAATGTGGCAGAGCAATAAATTAGGTAATTAACAGCCAGTTAATCACTCTACCACAACATAAAAACATGCAGCTTTGACTGAACGTTGAGTGTGTTCAGAGGTGGAATGAAACATGACAAAGAGAAAGTAAAAGCTTAAACATAACAATTGCTATGCGTGCTGATTATACACCAGCACGACACCTGTTTTGTTTTGGCCACCGTGCCATTTTACTTTGAGTTCAGTGTTTGCTTCTGTTTTGTTTAAACCTTTTTATTGTTCAATAAATCTGTGCACCAGCACATTCATTCATAAACCAGTGCTGTCAGTGCATGCTACTTCTACCGGGTCTGACGTCACCACAAAGCCATCTTGTCAGTCACAGATAATTCTGGACTATAATTTTTCAATAACAACTATACTTTCAGAACAAGCACTTTAAGCAGCTTATAATTACTTTTAATAAGGTTCAAACTTTGAGGTTTTTCATACACCCATTAAAAGCGCAAATTAGCATACCTATTTTAATCAACTTTATGTGTTTGCAACTACAGTTAATTACTTTAGTTTTATAAGGGAAATGTACTGAAAATTTACTCCGAAGAAATCTTCCGTTGTTGTTCAGTTATTCACTTTGTTGCCAACAAATCTTGAAACCCAAGTTGGGGTTTCACACTCTTCTGGTGTGTTTCTTCTTAGTTGAATACTTCACCTGATGGCCAACATAGTCTTTCAATAAGCTGTGGTTTCATGACTGAAAGCAGAAGCTTGTTTCAAAGCCGGGAATGGCTTTTGACGTGTAAATAAACCGACTTGCAGACATTTCTTTATCCTATAAGCAGGAGTCCTGAACACAGAACTTTCTTTGATTTCGTTTATTGCAGGATAGAGAATCGAATTGCTGTCCAGAGGTATAAAGCTTCAAGCCAGCTTTAAGCTGAGTAGGCTCAAACCAATTCAGCCGAGGATACAGATAATAATTGGGCACACTAAATTGGGGAGAAAACTGGGGTCTAAAAAATGGAGACTAGTAAATTTTTAGAAATAAACAAATAAATAAATAAACAAACAAACAATGTAGAGTTGCTGCAAAGGGGCGGGTCAAGACCCGAACAAGACTGCCTTGGTACAGGACCAGGGATGTAAGCACCGGTCGGTAGCAGATTGGAACTGGGACAGTACCGCTTCGGTGAGTTTAGCACCAGATTGGTACGTTACGTTACCGGGTCGGTTCAGTGACTATAGCACTGGGTCTGTATGGTACCAGTGCGTAAACCTCAGTCCCAGTCCAATAAAAAAAAAATAATAATTATCCGATAAAAACAAAAAAAGAAAATAATCTGCGTTATTCCGCAATTGAAATATAAGGCTAAAATTGAGTTCCTTCTCCAACAGCATAGAAAATCTGTTTCTAGTATCCCTGATGATATATTTTTCAGTACCAATCAATGATAATGAAAAAGTGTCTCCTGACAATCTGAAAACTTCTCTGCGCATTTTAAACAGGCTAATGCTTATGCTTTTGTTAACGAAGATTAAACAGTATTCCTTTCCTAAGAAGTGGCAAACATTTAATCTGATCATAACAGGAATACAATTTAATCTTATTATACATTGATCCATGTCTCAGCCTATAACACATTTTTACAAGTTCCTTTTCATTTTAAGCGATGCCCGTCAGCTTACAGAATGTTAATGGGGAAATTTGGAAATACAACTATTCAGAGAAAAGTAAAGGGTCTGCCAACTGGTTTACTATTTACCATACTTATTAACTACTTCAGAAGGAAATTCCTGTTTCTGCAATCAGGGCAGCTTCTAAACAAAAGCTGTCAAAAAAGGATTTTTAACACATTTCATCACCTTCAATCAATCAATCTTGATTTTATAGAGCACCTTTCATAGTGGAACACCATCACAAAGCGCTTTGATAGTATTAGTTTAATAGTAGAAAGTGGCCGAAAAAAATCCTAGTATCTATTAATCACGGCACACTAATGTATTTGAAAAATTAGAGATCTTCCCCGTTGCTTACATTTTGGAAGTTATTCACAATATTTACATACTGTCCCAGTTTCAGGACTTAATCTGGTCACCTTATTTTTATAATATATGACGGCGAAACGCCCTTATTATTGTTTAAATGTATCATGGGTGGAAATGCCGTCTGCCATTATATGTTATTGTTTTGTGTGTTCTGGTGTGAACGCATGGCTGATCAGCTAGATGATTATTGAATTAGCTGACAGCCACACAGATTTATTAAACTTGTACGTATTTTAATTGAATTTTTGTTGATTTTGGAGATGGCTGCATATATAAAGGGCACATCGGCATTCGTAAAGTTGGGAGGAGAGTGTTAGAGGTGAGCTGAGAGGACGATCCATGCTGCTTACCTGTTTTCCCACCATCCTGAGGGTGCTTGTATTCCGTTTGTTTGCTTATTTTGGCCATCAAGCTATTTTGTTTTGTTTATTTAAAAACTGTTACTACTTAATAAACCTTGAGCGCAGCCAGCGTTTCATTTCCCTGCATGTACTGCCTTGTGTCCATTCATTTTCTGGTCTGACGTCTATCCTGTCACAGAGAACATGAGGCTTTTAGGGAACACTGGGAGACGCACCAGTTGCCACTACTGCGAGACAGATCAGGGTTCGCCTTTTTTTTATTTTTATGTATTGATATAAATTGTGTACTATAAAAGACATTGTATTACATATACACATTTTTTGTAGGCTGTCCAAGTATTTTTATTTTCTAACTTTAAAACAATTTGTTTTTGTGGAAAGAGGACACATCTTTGTAAATGCATGAGTTCACTCTAAAACCACCCATTAATGGGAATGGCATATAAGGTATGTATTATTGAATACAATGTAGTTTAGGGGTCCCTACTATTAGCAAAATCACTTCATACTGAATCAATAAGACAGCTTTCAACAGTAACTTTTTTTTAAATTTTACAACCAGGACAATTATCCTATTATTGTTGTATTGCTTTTTGTCTAGGTTTTATATAATAAGGTAATTCAGTTGATATAATGAGATGCCGCTAATAATGATTTGCATAAGACAAAAAAAAAGAAAAAAAAAAGACGCTCAACGATAGTTAAAATGTTAATTTTTTGGGAGACAATGACGTTGCGCTTGACCATGTTATCAAAAATGGGTCCCAGATTTGTGTTATATATAACATGTTTGTCTGCGTTATAAAACGCAGAGGTTGTTTTCTCTCGGTTTCTTTATTATTCTTGTTTCCGACACATTTTTCTCAATGTATCTCCTACAGCTTTCAACTGCTCAACCCGATATTCAGCACAGTTATTGCACTATATCTTTGTGCATGCTGGTAGCTCTCAACTGGCTCTATATAATGAATAAGTGAAATATGGTGTATACTCCTTACAGACTGCAGATAGACTCATGTTTACTATTGAACACTTATAGGAAAGCAAGTAAGACCTTTCCAAAAATGTCTTGGAGTCTGACTTTTGACTTGTCATTCATGGTCAAACTGGACAATTTACTGTTGTGTCAGTATATAGCTCCTTACACACTGCAGATAAAGTGATGTTTACTATAGAACCTGTAAAGGAAACCAAGTATGCCCTATCCAAAAATTACCTTGATCTTGACCTGCCACGTTTTACAATACAGACAATTCTAGTTTTTTTTTGTTTTGTTTTTTTACAATGTTGAAGTGCATTTATCTGTATTGTGCAAGTAAAATTAGTGCATGTGCAGACCTGTGGCTCGTCCGTGATTTCTACTGGACAACACTGGTACAGTTTAAACCAACACACACTGATAACCCCCTGCAGTACCATGGAGCTATACAAGGACCAATGTGTAACATGTGTTTCAAATGCATTCTGCCCAAACTAATTCTGGTAAAGCAGTCACACTGGTGGTAATATCCCAATATTTTTTTTTCTATGAACTTACCATTTCCAGCTCTTCTCGAAGTGCGCAGATAGCTCTCTCTCTGCTGGAGACCAGTTCCTCCAGGTACTGGTAGCGTAGCTTCTTCCTTGCCCTGCATTCTCGTGCACTCTGTCGACTCCTCTCTAATTTCGCCTTTAGGTCGATTTTGGCTGGTTTACGTCCTCGCTTTCCTGGCTTCTTCACTTTGCCTCCCACCATCTAAAACAAAGTAGTCACAAACAATATAATTGTCTTGTATTCTTTTGGTTGATGTGATGTAATCAAAATAAATTATAAAGGTAGCACCAAACTGCGTTTTGTGCACAAATTTATTACATCCATGTTAGTTGGCATTTCTCCTTTGCCAAGATAATTCATCCACCTGACAGGTGTGGCATATCAAGAAGCTGATTAAACAGCATGATAATTACACAGATGCACCTTGTGATGGGGACAATAAAAGGCCACTCTAAAATGTGCAGTTTTGTCACACAACACACAAGCCACAGATGTCTCACGTTTTGAGAGAGCGTGCAATTGGTATGCCGACTGCAGGAATGTCCACCAGAGCTGTTGCCAGAGAACTGAATGTTCATTTCTCTACCATAAGCCGCCTCCAATGTTGTTTTAGAGAATTGGCAGTATGTCCAACCGGCCTCACAACCTTAGACCACGTGTAACCACTCCAGCCCAGGACCTCAACATCCGGCTTATTCACCTGCGGGATCGTCTGTGACCAGCCACCCGGAGAGCTGATGAAACTGTGGGTTTGCACAACCGAAGAATTTCTGAACAAACTGTCAGAAACCGTCTCAGGGATGCTCATTTGCGCGCTCATTGTCCTCAACAGGGTCTTGACATGACTGCAGTTCGGCATCGTAACCGACTTCAGTGGCCACTGGCACGCTGGAGAAGTGTGCTCTTCAAGGATGAATCCCGGTTTCAACTGTACCGGGCAGATGGCAGGCAGCATGTATGGCATCGTGTGGGCGAGCGGTTTGCTGATGTCAACGTTGTGAACAGAGTGTCCCATGGTGGCGGTGGGGTTATGGTATGGGCAGGCATAAGCTATGGACAACGAATACAATTGCATTTTATCGATGGCAATTTGAATGCACAGAGATACCGTGACGAGATCCCGAGGCCCACTGTCATGCCATTCATCCACCACCATCACCTCATGTTTCAGCATGATAATGCACGGCCCCATGTCGCAAGGATCTCTACACAATTCCTGGAAGCCGAAAATGTCCCATTTCTTCCATGGCCTGCATACTCACCAGACATGTCAGCCATTGAGCATGTTTGGGATGCTCTGGATCGACGTGTATGACAGCGTGTTCCAGTTCCTGCCAATATCCAGCAACTTCGCACAGCCATTGAAGAGGAGTGGGGCAACATTCCACAGGCCACAATCAACAGCCTGATCAACTCTATGTGAAGGAGATGTGTTGCGCTGCATGAGGAAAATGGTGGTCACACCAGATACTGACTGGTTTTCTGATCCACGCCCCTACCTTTTTTTTTCAAGGTATCTGTGACCAACAGATGCATATCTGTATTCCCAGTCATGTGAAATCCACACATTAGGGCCTAATGAATTTATTTCAATTGACTGATTTCCTTTTATGAACTAACTCAGTAAAATCTTTGAAATTGTTGCATGTTGCGTTTATATTTTTGTTCAGTGTATAAACATGACATTCAGCAAAGACTGTCCAAAAGGCAATCCAAAGTGAAAAAAAAAAAAAAATATATATATATATATATATATATATATATATATATATATATATATATATATATATATATATATATATATATATATATAATAATTTTAAAAGAGACATTAAGGTTTTAAAAATGTAATCTGGGAATGCGCAGTTCGTTCAAACAAATTAGAATACTATTATTGAAAATTACAAAACCAAACAGACCCTGTCCATCATCAGTCTCAGAACTTTGGTGTGCCCATAGCTGTACATAATACGTAACACAGTACATGCAACGTGAAAGTAGCGGAATTCACGCTAGCTCACTCTACCACAACCATGCTGCTTTCCTGCAGCTTTCACTCGATCTTAACTGTACTTTCACCCCACTCTAATGCTTGTGGTCAAGGAAAGCAACTGCAGCAGTATCGTACATTTATGACTGCAGCAGTCAGCAACAGATACACATCAACAAGAACATGCATTTTATATAGTTATGATGCAATTCTGTGCATTTTACAGATGTCATTATTAATATGAGCAAACAAATGATAGTATTTTCCCCAACAGAAGGAAAATGACATATTTATATTAATCCTGAATAGGCTGTCAGAGACGTGTACTGTACAAATGCAGAGCAGCTTCATAGGCTAAAGCAACCTGAAAAAAATGCATTTACACGACAGATTAATAAAAATGCAAATATTCCAGAGATCACTAACACTCTCTCCTCTCAATTCTGTCAGCGTTTGGTGAATTTAGTGCCTGGTCTGGTTACAAAATTAATTGGTCTAAATCTGCCAATGTTTTTTAAGTCCCAAAATAAATGGTGTTGATTACTGTATTAACAGTTCCCGATGTAATGAACATACCCCTTTTCCTAAAACTAAACAGCAGCGCATTTTGCCGTTTGTTTACATGGCATTTTGTAGCAATGAGGTGCACTCATGGAAATCAGGATACAAAACAATTAAATGATAAGCCGGTGGTAATGGAAAGTTTTAATAAACCAATCAGTGTGTCTCAAAACTCTCGTGATGACAAGTGACATCTGAAAAGATTGAATAAACCATTTAAATTTAATTTGATGATGATGGCCAGTTATCAGGTTACAAAACAGTACTGTACATGTTGTGAACAATTCGCTAGCAGTGCCAAAAATATGTTCTTTTAAGCAAAGTTCCTGTTCCTTCAGCCAGAGCATTTACAATGGGAAAAATCAGTGTCACCACAAGGACGTTTCTTTAGGCAAAGTGTTCTTAGGATGTGTTCCTATACACGGAGACTGCTGTATCTTAACATCTTCAGTTTGAGTATCTAAAAATGAAACAGATATTTCAAATGTATTTACATACATCTTTAAATAATGTGTTTCTTGCATGATACACCAAACTCTAAATAACTTCCTGCCTTATTTACGAAAGGGCACTACATTTAGAGTTAGTGCGCAAGTAAAATAATGAGCGATAAAATATAAATTTAATGCCCCATTTACCCAATTTCAACGGTATTGGCCAATTTACATACCATACCGTGCACATTACATGTATTGTGAGGGATAATTTAATGTGCAAGACAATGTCAGAGGCTTACCCGTGACCACCGTGATATCAAAAGCCCCAACAGTCGAAGCGTATCTTGTAGTCAGTATCTTATTGTGAAGGTAGAGGTGGCTTACATTGACTGAAAATGATCCAGAGACACAGCCCTCAGCAGGGGACAGGCAGAAGCAATGCAAAGTGAAACTGCACTGCTCACCTTTTAATTTTAACAAGTATTCCTTGTCTGATGTAAAAATAAATAAATAAATAAATACAATTGCTGTTTATTTAATAGGTTGCAGTTAAAGCTGAAAGACAGTTTATAATAAATAGTTAATACTCTAAAGTGCTGTGGATTCCATGAACACCACAACCACAGGAAATTACTTTTTTAACTTCAAGAAGCCATGGAAAGTGCAGAAATACCTTGGAAGAAACTAACTGGAATTACAACAGAGGGTGCACCACATATGACTGGACAAAAGAGTCGACTGGCTAGCACAGTGCTGGAAAAAAATTAAGAAAGAAATGCGGAAGTACCAATTTTCTAACACTGGATTCTGCATCAACAGGCATTATGTGGAAAAGTTGCAGAACAAAACACGTAATGAGCATAGTTATCAAGTGTGCCGGAAAAGAAGTGCCAAGTGTCCGGACAGAAGTCATAAAAAGATACATTTCATAGTGGTACTGTGGTTACTATTTCGCATTTTCACAGCTGTCAGTATCTTTTTTTTTTCAATGCTGTTAAAAATGTTATATTTTGGAAAATATTTAGAAATAGTTAAATATTGAGGCTTATACACTCTCACAGCTTTTTACTGTTTGAGATTTCCATTGAAATAAAATACTCTTCTATTTCCTCCATTGGTGATATTGATTTTTCAAAAATTTTTGGCAGTGTTCTAGGAAAGCTGCTTCTAGTTATATCTGCCTATTTCTGTACTATAAAATATATTCAGTAATATGTTGATTAATTGATTGAAACTGTGCCTGCTACTGCTATACTTATCAACTAGTAATCGTACACTGGGGGTAATGTGTTTTGAGTGGTATATTTGAGTATATTGGCCTATATACAATGTATTTACATATGGTGCATACACTTTTCAACATCAAAATTCCATCGTTTTTCCCAGAGTTGTGTTTTAGTTAGTTTCTACTAGTTTTTTGGTGTCCATTTTTTGGCTCATATATTCCAATTCTAATGTAACTGACATTGTGTTGTGTCAATTTTACAATGTGGGCAGTACGAATATTCTTTGACTAATGTTACTCTTACACGTTGTATTTTATAATGCATTTAGCCAAGTGATCCTCCCCGTAGTAGTACTTTTGTTTTGACCTTAACGAGAAGTTAAGTTTGGGGAACACATTCCACTGCGGACTACCAACTAACCCTACAAATAAGTTATATCAAAGCTAGAATTACATTTAATGTTCAACTACATATACTTACAAATACATGTAAAATATTAAACGTCGCTTCAAACCAGAAACGTAAACATTTATTATCACCAGGACACCTAAGAAAAAAGAACTCAAGCAGCGGACACTACTTTGCCCAGAACGCCTTGCTATACACGGCACATTCAAATGTACTGTACCCGTACAGCACTATCAACAGTCTACGTGGAATATCAATGTTACAAGTTTTAAAGTAAATCCATTCTTCTTACCTTGTTGTCATCCATTTTGGAGACCAGTTTCAATTATTATCTAAACCAGGCCAGGAAGCGAATTCTTATTTAGTCAACAGCAGAAATGTTAATTATTTTTAAATAGTAACAACAAATAACTGCCCACACAGAGACCAGCAATGTAGTATGTGCAAAATATGATTATGCCAGAGATCCGCAGAGCGTAAAACGGTTTAATATTCTTATTGAAAACAACAATCCTTCATTGTTTACCTCTCGTCACTTGCTTCCTGTTAGGTTTCCTCCAAAGCTGGGATTTGTAGTTCTTAAATTCCAAATGTGTTTTCCTGTTTAAAACGTCACTGAAAAACTTAATCTACCAAACAGCCCTGCAAAGAAAAACGCCCTGCATGTTCTTCATGAGTGCGCTGTGTGGAAGATGGGATTTGTAGTTATCTTGCAAACTGGTGGAAATATTGAAAAGCTGAAAAAACTAGGGTTTAAAAAAAGAGTGAAATGACGTTGCTTTTAAATAAAAGGGAATGTATACATCATTATCAAATCTCTCTCTCTCTCTCTCTCTCTCTCTCTCTCTCTCTATCTCTATCTATCTATCTATATATATATATATATATATATATATATATATATATATATATATATATATTATATATATATATAACTTATATATTAATATATTTATTTAAATTTAATTTTAATTGAACAATTAATTAAAAAATATATAATAAATTAATTTAAAATATTGTAAAAAAATACAAGTCTGTTAATATTAATAAATAACCAGTGCCAAAAGGGAATTTTATTTTTTTAGAAAAACGATTAATACTGTAACAGTGCTGGCACTTATAGGCACCGTTATGGGTTCATTACCAGAAGCGGGAGAGGCAGACACAGCTCTTTTAAAGGCTGTTTAATAAAGCAAGCACTGCCAGATACAACAAAACCACTCTCATTCACTCATACAGTCTTGAGACGGGGGTGCTGTGGGATGCGGAGAGAGGTTACTGCCCTCACTGGCTTTTCTTGTGGATGGGACATCCTGGGTGAAGAAATTGCACTATCACCTGCTTCTGGGAGGGACCAGATTCTACCACTCAATGTCCAGCAGGCCATGCTCCTCTTCGGTCGAAGCGTTGGTGTGGCAGGCCTTCCCCTCCTCCTACCCCGGGGTCAGTCCCAAGCAGCTCTGACAGATTTGGAGGGACTTCTTGTACAGGTCGAGGGTGGCCCCAACCTCAGCCAGATCCAGCCCCAGGATACAGCACTCTGATCTCATGGGGTTGACCTGGCCAGTGACGGTACGGTACAGAGACAGACACATACAAACGAAGGAGATAGTGGAGCCAGTATCCATCAGGGTTTTGCACTGGACCTCGCTGACTAGGCAGGGTGCGTACAGGCAGCTGCTGTGGCCGATATGGGCCACCATTGCCACCGTGTCCTCTTCAGTGGTTGAAAGTTTTTAAAAAATAAACTTCCCATTCACAAGTCCTTCAGTTTGAGTGCTGTATATTGTAATGTATATTCAAACGATGTCTACACCCATTTTCCCTGGCATTCCAGTACTCAACCCTGACATGCACTCAAGTATATGAAGATGGTGCCACAGGAACAAAACAGATGTACAATAAAATGACCAAAAAATGTACACGCTAATCGTTGAAGTTAACTGCAATTAATTGGCAGCCCTACTATTTTTGTATATATATTTTTCATTTAAAATAATGGTAATGACCTTTTATATATTTGTGGGATTTCTGCAAATGGCAAGTAGAAGCGTAATTCCCAGCAATTCTCCATCGGAGTCCACATGTTTTTTTTTTTGTTTTGTTTTTTTTATCATAGGATGCAATACAGTATACTGTAGTTGTGCAAACATTTTAATATTTTATATATTTTTCCTTTTTTGTTACGCATTTTATGCAAAAATATTGTCACTATACTCAAACAATAACAATAATTCTCACAACTGATACTGTCTTTGACTTTATGGTGTATATATGAATGTGTGTAATGGAAATATTGTATAGGTGTTTTTGTATTTTTGACTGCAGCCAAGTTCAATGGGCAGTCAACATGCTGATTAGCTTTATAAACTGAAGGATCCTGAAAAGGTCAACCAGGAGGGTAATTTGATTTGGTGTCAAATTTCGATGACTTACCTCAGTCATGTTTCTGATAATCTCATGTGAGGGGAGTCAGGTGTTGTTTTTGAAGGTTCAAGCCTAGATATAAAATCAAGGATTATGTTTTTTCGGACCCCATTCACTCTTGCGATTCAAGCGGCACAGGGCTGATTCAGGGTTGCCTTTTCTCGTATGTGAACACTCCAAAAAAGAAAAGGCAGCCCAGGGCCAACCTAGATTTAAGCCGCCCTTTCGATGTGGCCCAGGGCCTGCAATCCCAGACCAGGGCCGGTCTTTACATATGTATGAACGCAAAGCAGACTTGGGCTGCCTTTTTGTATCATTTACCAATTTGATTTTCTATGTTAACACTGAAAAATGCTGCTTTTCTATGATGTCGGAGATTTTTTTGTTTTACATTTGGGGAGGGGCAAAAAAACATGCAAGGCTTTTTTTGTTTGTTTGATAATAACCAAATCAATACACATACCATATATGAACATTACCACAGCCTTGGCAGCGATAGCTCATCCCTTTCTTGCTCTTGGGACGGTAGCGATGGCTCCTCCCCCTGTGGCTCACGAGGGGGGGGGGGGGGGGGGGGGCAGCGAGGGCTCCTCCCATTTTGGCATGCAACAGCAGTGTCAACTCCTCCCAACAGGCCACATGGAACGGCAGCTCCTCCCCCCTTGTTCCAGCTTGGCCACAGTGGTTCTTCCGCTCGGATGCGTGGCGCCTCGCCCAGCCTTGTTCAGCTAATGTCAAAGTGAAAAATGAAACCTACAAATTGTTCTAAATTAATTACAAATATAAAACAGAAAATAATTGATTGCATAAGTATTCACCCCCTTTGCTATGACACACCTAAATAAACTCTAGTGCAACCAATTGTCTTTAGAAGTCACATAATTAGTTGAATGGAGTTAGTTAAATACACCAGTCTCTGGGAGATCCCCCAGTTGGTTAGTACATTTCCTATCAAAAACTACATCATGAAGACGAAGGAAAATTGAAAGCAAATCCGGAATAAGGTTCTTCAAATGCACCAATCAGGGGTAGGATATAATAACATTTCCAAGGCATTGAATATCCCCTGGAGCACAGTAAAGTCCATTATTAAGAAATGGAGAGAATATGGCACAACTGTGAATCTGTCTAGAACAGGCCGTCCTCAAAAACTGAGTATCCAAGCGAGAAGGGCACTAGTCAGGCAGGCCACCAAGAGGCCTATGGCAACTCTAAAGGAGTTACAGTCTTCCACATCTGAGCTGGGAGACACCGTGCATACAGCAACAATAGCCCGGGTGCTTCACAAAACTGGCATTTATGGGAGAGTGACAAAAAGAAAGCTATTGTTGAAAAAAAACTCACATCAAATCTCAACTTTTGCCAAATGGCATGTGGGAGACTCTGAGACCAAGTGGAAGAAGATTCTATGGTCTGATGAGACCAAAATAGAGCTTTTTGGCATCAACGCCAAGCGATACGTTTAGGGCAAGCCTAACACCGCACGACATCCTGAGAACACCATCCCTACCGTGAAGCATGGTGGTGGCAGCATCATGCTATGTAGATGCTTCTCTACGTCAGGGCCTGGAAAGCTTGAGAAGATAGAGCAAAATGGATGCAGCAAAGTACAGAGAAATCCTGAAGGAAAACCTGCTGAAGTCTGCAAGTGACCTGGGACTTGGGAGAAGATTCATCTTCCAGCAGGACAATGACCCCAAACATACAGCCAAAGCCACACTGGAGTGGCTTAAAAACAAAAAGGTCAATGTCCTGGAGTGGCCCAGTCAAAGCCCGGACCTCAAGACAGCTAGAAATTTCCCCCAAAGAAGCAGAAAATGCCAAAAAAAAGTGTACAGTAAATGGTTTAAAAGTATAAGATGGAAGTATAGTGCAACAGCGGAACTGCCAACCTCCTCCTCGCATGAAAAATAAACAACAGTTGAGCCAGAGGAAAGACATGAATCGGAGACATCGGATTGCAAATGTACACAACAGCAAATACAAGGTACTGAATCATGTATTGTAAACCCGGTACCCAGTCAGTCACCTTTATGTGATTTTTACCAGCTACTTGGCCTGACTTTAAAACCAAAGAGCTAAGAGTTGAAATCTGAAACATAAACCCATGCAGGTAAAGAAACTAATGCTGAATTCCCCCAAATCACACATGATTTGTACTCATTTTTGGAACAAAACTTCAATTAGATTTACTTTAGGTTGAGTTTTTATTTATTTATTTTTTGGGGGTTGTGGTGGTGGGGTGTCTACTTCACACCCTTGCACCAGTCCTGTCTGTGTATATACCACATACATATATTCCTTATTTTTTTATTTTTTCAGTTACTGGGTAAGTTTTTACTGGGGCATGTTCATACAGTGCTAATATAAAAATAATTAAGGGAGAAAAAAACTATTTAATGTTCATTTGAAATTAGCCTACAAAAATATATTTCTGTTTGGGTGCATGAGAATAATAGTAGTCAAAAAAAGTGTTTTGAATCCCTCTCTCATCTATCCCTTGTTTATGAAATAATCACGGAGGACGTCGTTAGGAGCTGCACACGCACAACCACAGGGCTGGAGACTCCGGCCTGCAGAGACAATGTTGCAAAATTCAGCACATCAGAACCATCCCCTGCGCAGCTGTGTGATCTAATGCAGAGTCTTTAGAAATGCATCTGCCGCACTGTTCTCTCCACATACATTCGTCCAGGTACGATGGTATGATCTCTTCTGTTGTGCCCTGCATTATTTTAAATTGCTTCTTAACACGGGCCCAGTAGTTCTCCACGTTGTCCAGCCGTAAACTGCAAAGTCAGTCTGACAAGTAACCGGGTATTTCATAATGCAAATAATGACTTTCCAGTGTTAAACGGTAGCACAAATATAACATGGATTCCTCACTATCCCGGGTAACAGAATGATTTAAAGGCAGATTTGTGCTATGCATGATGAAAATGGTCAGTAATATTTTACTTTAAAATTTAATGAACCGAGAATAGTAAGAAGTATAGCTAATCAAAATAAAGAAAAAACTGCACTTTCAAAAGTCACTGTTCAATTCCACATTTTGTTAATAATGCATTTTTGGTTATATGGAACTTTCTTAGCTCAGGTTTAGGCAGAAGTATATTCAATTTAGTTAGTTACCCCATTTTATAAGCGCAATGAGATAACTTCAGGGTGTGTGATACACTTGAATATCACCCATGCCTCATGACTGGCAATGCACCTGGGGCGTGGTGATATTAGAGTATATCCCACACCCTGTTGTGCTTCATTCCTTACTTCTACTTAAATGCTCATTCCTGAACAACCCTCCGGTGGCCAAACGGTGTGTCTCTGTCAGACATTTTCCTTTGCATATCATCCTCCATGTACCCTTCAGTTTTCACAAAGCTCAGATGTGATGTGTGAATTATGAATCACATCTGTGCTCAGATTAAAATAAGATTTTTTATATATATAATAATATATTATACTATATATCTATATATAGATGGTTTGGTGCGGGGGCATATATATTATATATTATAACATTATATATATATAATATATATATATATATATCTAGATAATATATAATATATATTATATATATATAAATATAATATATATACCCCCACCCCCTAATAAAAAAAAAAAAAAGAGAAAAAATTTAAAATATATTAAATAAACGTTCCAAGGAATGCGTATCAGGGAGCAATCTTAGGAGTGTAAAATAAAAGGTAACAAAATCTCAATTGGTGTTCTGTAATACATTTATTTATGCCAACCATATACGTGTATATTTTTTGTTTTACAAAATACATTCGTCAGGGATATGGGAAATCCCCCCCCCCCCCCCAAAAAAAAAAAAACATTTTGTTGATAGAATATTGTTAGATGAATTGTTTCTCCAGGTCTGTTGAATTTGTTGTTCAGGTGGGCGGCTGTACCAGGCAATTCGTTTCTTCATGGACTTTACATTTCATACAGATGTATTCGCCTTCCAAGTTCTTTAAATCTCCTTCAGTCTCAGGTTGGTTGTCGAAATGTTCCCACCGCGAGCACCTGTCGCACTGCATCTGCCATTGAACACACAGAGTTTCATTAACTGCAGTACTACTAACTGCTTACACCACTGGTGCACAGCTCGGTCCTGGATGGCCAGAGTCAAACCATGTTTTTAATCAAACTGCACCCTAAAGTATTTTATTGGACCTTATTAGAAGCTTAATTGGTCCCACTAACTAATTTAGGGTATAGTAGAACAAAAACCAGGAGGGACACCGGCCCTCCATGACCCGAGTTGTGCACCACCGATTTACAGAAAGAAAGCATCATCTAGCATGGGTTCACTAAACAATCTTTCACTCTCTATGGGTTCACAATGTTCATGCAGATACAAGTAGGCTACGAAGATAAACAAAGCAGATTTCAGATTTTTTAAAATGCTGTACTACCTATTTTTATTTAGTCCTCTACCAAGACATTAACCACTGCTTCTTTCTCACTGCTTAATATTCTTTCACATTCACACCATACGAGCAATTAATAATGTACCCGAGATAGAATGAGGAAATCCAGTCTCCAAGCTAAAGCGGATAAAAATGTTAATACAGTAAATACACCCCTAAACTATCCTGACATGACTTTTGTTATCTAAACACGAACTATGTTTTAGCTCTGGGGTGACTGTCACCCTGGATGGCCGATCTAGGCTCGGTTTTACATGAAAAGCTTGAAAATAATCCTTTACAATTCTACTTCATATTCACTAAAGTTAAAATCCCCATTTTTGTGATCAATCTTAAGTTTTACCGGTAACTGTCAACATTTCCATTTACTGGTTAAGCTTATGGGTAAATGCAGGTATATCATCCGACAATGTATTTATTCCTGCATATAAGTTGTCAATTAACAAAGTAATGTCGAAGAATATATTTATTTCAGCATAAAAAATTTGATCAACAAAATAATCATTAATGAGCTTACAGTTATGCACAATTGAGATATTTAAACTAGTTGGTACTGAACAATATTGTGATCCACTTATGTAGAACAACCAAAACCAATTCACAATGGTGTTGAAGGATACTGTACTCCAAATATGTTGTAGTATGATGAAAAATAACTCTGTTAAATGCAAATTCAGCCATTTAGGACCTTAGTGTTTTTTATATATATATATATATATATATATATATATATATATATATATATATATATATATATATATATATATATATATATATATATATATATATATAACACACAAAGACAGGCAGTAAATAGATATATTTGGTTATTCTTGAGTTTTATCGATAAATGTCTGAAGTAAAGAGTTATGTTTATTTCGGATATTTACAGCTTAACTTGGTAAATGTTGACATTTACCAGTAAATCTTGAGATTTGCCAATATTCTAACGTTTACCGTACCATATACACAGAAGGATATATGCATATTCTTAAAACAAAACAAACAAACTTACTACAATGACCTTTCCCACATCATCCAAGTTTGAATGTTCTTGCGATTTCTCTGGGAAATACGCTAGTTCAGTCTGTAATAAAATAATTTACACATTAAGTTATACAATGACTAAGAATTGAATAATATCAGAAACAAAGCAAAGTATTTCATTTAAAATAACTGAAGTATTAATCCAGAGTATTAGTGCATCTGGTTAAAGAAATCTGTTTGCAGGCCTTGTTTTCAGATAGTCTGCACTTTGTTGTGTTTTGTTTCTCTGTGCTGTTGAAAATGTCTCTGCCCTTTAAAATGAAATGCCCGTCTTAGTGACGTCATACAAAAAAACAAGCAAGCAGGCAGTGAAATTATATTCCTCCCCTATGAAATGTGTTAACAAGCTGTACTGCAAATTATGGTGGCCTATTAAGTCAAAGAAACAAAGTCTGTTTTTTATCCCAGAATGACACATCAGTATGATTGTGTTTACAGTATCATGAACTGTCTGTTGTGTTGCTTAGAACTGGGTAAACTAATTTTGGGAGTTGTTTACAGACCATCTGGAGTTTACTTGCAGACCACAGGTTGGGAAGCACTGTCCTACCCTAGGATATTTCTGTCTCACTGCTGCTCACTAATGATTGGACAGCTGTAAAACCAGGCAGATCTTTGACTTTCCCATTGATTAAACCCCCAATTATGTCCCGCCTCAGCTCACCGATGATTGGACACATGTTCATGTAAAACTTGATAGGGCTCAAACAGACTTTAGAAAAGTGCAACTCTTCACAACACCTTCCTAACCCTAATTATAACCCTAACGCATGCCTCTCGAGCCTATAAAGTATTGCTAGTACTGTACAGACACCAATGGTGGACACTGAAGTTTTATATCAGAGCAGATATCCTTGACTCCCATTGATTAAACATACTAAAGACATCTGTTTATGTCCCGCCTCTGCTCACTTATGATTGAACTGCCGCAGAGAAAATGCAGTTCTATTGGTTGATTTAATTTTATATACAAAACTAAAACTCTTGAGTTAATTAATCGGTCTGATTAATCTATTGAATTGGAGCAGCCCCAATTTTAACATTTGCAAGATGCCACTCCAAGTATTTTGCTCTTCACAGGTTTCTCTCATGCCGTTGCTGTGACAAGCACCTGAACTGGGTGAGCCGTTACTGATACTGAAATGGATACATTTTTTAGTTAGAAAAAGTGCTAACAAAAGCCATTTGACTAAAAATATCTCTGCAAAAAATCACACAACAGTGTTGCCAAAATTGATTATTGACAACCACCTGAAATTAAAAAAAAAAAAAAAAAAAAAAAAAAAACTAATTCAGAAAATCAGATGAAAGTACCAGCAGCCAGTCAACAAGACAGAAAATGATCCACAGCACATAAATGCCAAAACGACAGCGGCTGTAAGCCGTAACAAGGTGAGAAAAACTACTATATGGCAAATTTAAATTTGACTTAAAATACTGAATAGGCAATAAAAAGGGCTTGGCAGTCAGTGCACAGATACTGTATATCAGAATGAAAAATAAAAACGGAAAACTTTGTGCCAAACAAGTTTACAATACGACAAATGCGTTATTTATCTATTTATTTTGGTAAATAATTCCTGCTTGCTGGTAAACTAGCACCTAAAAATAATGAAACTGCAGTTAAAGAGATACAAACAAATACAAAAGACACCCATTTCCTTACTGTTCCAATGCAACCAGTAACAACAAAGAGAAGCTGTTCTGTATTGGTTGCTGTGGCAGGGGAAAAGCCCTGCTCGTATAAGGTTGGCAGGCATGTGGTTAATTCTGTCCCTGCTAACAGTCACAGGTGTGGCCATTCTCCAACTATGTAACTGAGTGCTAATTGGAGAATCGTTACCTGAATAAAGGTGGTAGAAAACCCTTTGTTTAGTGGAGGGAATTTGGTGAGTGTTTTTGACTTGTGTTGTGAAGTGCATTTTGACTACTTGTAGTGAAAGTGATTGCCAAGCCTATGTTTGCTTGCTTTGTTTGAATCTATTTTGACCCTGTTTTTTTGTTGGTCTTGGTTTTCTGCCACTTACAGCTTGGGCTGTGATACTATACTGTCACAGGCACTATGCTAGACAAGCTGTAAACATCAACAAGCAGCTAAAATAGCTTACTTCAATATCGCATAAACTGTTGCATAATGTCATTTTTTATGCATAAAACTTTCTTTCACATAATCTATAACTTTCAAAACTGCACATTGGAGACCTATATGGTGAATGGAAATGTAGGATAGTTTAGATTTATTTAGCTTAGCTACAAATAATTTAAGATCATATTAAAAAAGGAGACTTAGACGTTCTGAAGGAATAATGCTGTATAGCTCTACTTGTTATTGGCTGTAATTAGTGTGGTAGTTAACTGCTTCCTGAACTCACTGGTAATTCCGCAGGTACTTCAGGTGGTAATCGGGCTACTCTTCCATACAGCAGGCGAAACGGGCTGCATTTTGTGTTAACATGTTTTTCGTATCGAAGGTGAAACAATGTAGGGGGCAAATTAATGTCCCAGTCTTCCTGCCTCTCTTTTACAAGATTTAAAAGAGCGCTGAAAGACAAAGAAAAGAGGACAGTAGTTAGTGCTTACTTTATACATATTGGAATCTGAACATAAGTCTGTGCATACATTTTATAAAATTACAAGTTAATTAAAAAAAAAAAAAAAAAAAAAAAAAAAAAAAAAAGTTAGAGCGTCTTAATATTTGGCAAATTAGACCAAAAAAAACATATTTCAATTCCAACATTCTGAACATTTTGGTCATTGCAAGACTACAAAATATTTTAGGTGGACACAAAAACACTCTCCAGGTTTGGCTGTCCAAAGCTATTATATCATTCTGATAGCAAAATTTACCTTTTTATGGCGTAGAAAGTTGTTTTGTCAAGTTCATTGGTTAATGGATAGTATGCCACTAGTACACTGTGTTTTACAAAGAACAAACAGCACAGGTTGTAGTTCACCTGAAGACAAATATGAAAGCACACAAATATGAGGTGATGAAGAAGTGTAACAGAAAGGCACAGGAACCGAGAACTTTCATTAACCTAGTGTATCAGCAGGTATCATGTTTAAGTGAAAATGCATGTTTGCAATGCTTTCAAAATTGCACAATTGAGACCCACGTAGCTAAAGGAGGTGCAGGAGATTTTACTGAATCAAATTATTATCTACAATTATTTAAATATATTTGGGGGAAACATTTGGTTAAATATCAAATGGAATCAATGATGTATTCACTACTTAAAATACAGTATACAAAAAGGTAGGGAAATGTAGGCTAAACATATTAGTAAGAAAAGAAGTTGAGCAGTCTTTCAGTAGTGTATTCCTAGTCACCATTCCAAGGTTATAATGACTACTTTTCTTTCCAGATTTCCAGCGTGAAATAAATAAATCAGGCTCCCTTCTTGGTATGAAATTTTATTTAAAAAAATAAACAAAAAAAACACTACCAGTACCTCACTGACAAATTCTGTGCCTTGATCAGTAAGAATCCTGATTGGACAACCATATTGGCAAATCACTGCACACAGCTTCTCAGCAACCTCTTTCGCACAGTTGGTTTTCATGGGGAAAGCATCCACCCATTTTGAGAAATAATCAATCACTGTTAAAATATAGGTGTGCCCATTCTTTGTCTCTGGCAGAGGTCCAATTATATCGATCCCAAGCCAATCCCATGTGGCAGTAATCTAAATGCAAACAAAGTAATTTGTTCATAAAATGATCACTTGTAAGTTTTTTTTCAATTTACTAAAACGTACTGGCCCATCAATGCTCATCCAGTTCCTAGTAGCTGACTGACCCCAGAACTTTGTCTAGTCTGTTCTTAAAGCATCCCAATGACTAAGCAGCAACAACATGGTTTGGTAACCCATTCGACTCGCTCTTCACTTCTTGTTTGTCTCTGACCTGCATCTGTCTCCATTCAATATACAACTGTGTCCTCTGGACCTGTTATCTGTGCTGTGTTTGAAATAGTGACTAAAATTACCTTTGTTGATTTTTAAAGATTTAGACTAAATAGGCTAAAATTTACTCAACCTACCTCTAGAACGCATACATTTTAGCCTTAGTCTAGGTGCACTTTGCTGTACTCTCTCCAAAGCTGCAATATCCCAGAACATTGAAACAAGTGCACTAACCAACTGCAACATACCCACCCTTGCTTTGTATTCTAAACATTTGACTATATAAAAAGGTATTCTGTCATTTTAATTGCCTCTCCACACTGTCTGATTGCTGTCAATGGCAAGTTACTACAATCTTGCTAATTAGCATGTTAAGGGTTTCAGAATTAGGGGGCATAAATAGGCATATGTCTGTCTATGTAAAACTTGGTGATTCACTTTTTCATCTTTCTGATACTGTAGCTCTAATTTTGCACTTAATGGTGGGTTATAAGAAGCTGTGATTGAAAGGGGACTGGCAGGAATCCTGTTTACTAGTAAAATCTGGTGTATTGCAGAGGGTGAGATTTATCACAAAAGTGTTTATTTAATATTTTGTGTGTTGTACTGCTTGCATTGCTACTATAACACGTTACCTTAAGAAATCCTTGTTGTGGTTCGCCAAGTAATATTGTTCCTTCATTTAACAGGTTTTTATTTTCAATCTGGATTGGGAACACAGAACAAAATCACTGTGTAAGAAAGCACAGAACAAACATGTCAGAAAGTAACAACCCCCACTGCAACAAAGCAAAAACTGGCAGGTGTGCGCTTAATAAGGCTGCTCCTAAAGACATCTAAGCCTTAATCTGAGTCCCAAATTTACATTGAGAAGGGGGCATCTATTTATAATTATCAGTGTTTGTAACTGTGTTCATAGAAACATTTTAATCATTTAAACTTGATCTGCAGTGCTCCTTTTTTCTAAAGCTGTAGTCAGGAATCATAGGTGAAAGTCTGTGCAGTTTGTGCTCTGCCTTACGAGAATAAAAGGGTTACTGTAACTGTATTATGGGCAAACTGAAGTCGTGACCATACCGTGCATTATAACCTGTTCCGTGATTTAACCCTTTCAAGGCCAGACCAGAATATTTCAGGCCCTGTCTTTTCACAGAGCTGCCTGGTTTATTTTTCATTATAAAACAGTGCTGAAATGTGTACCGAGAGCTTCAAATAATCAAGTGGACTGAACTTTTAACCCTGACGACTTTAGTTAGGAGGGAAACAGAGAGCTCATTTTGTGAGGAGTGGAGTAAAGTTATTAAAATGTAATTCGATAAGCGATCTCGCAGATTTATGTGCAGGCTGCAACCGCAATCTAGTTAGTTTTGGAGAATGGGAGCGATTGTGTTTTACTCCAGTGGGGGCGAGGATCTTGATTTAGAGGATGAACAGCTTTTGGATCCTATTTTCGTATTAGACACTGAAGGTAAGATGATCCATGATTTGATTTAGTGTCTGTTCTTTTATTTATTTATTTTCTTGCCCACACATCCCATAACACATTGCATTAGTAACATATTCATGTTTGCCGGTTTCGTTTGAAGTTGGTTTATTTATATACTAATTACCTGTCATATTGATCGCTTGTCGATAGTTATTTAGGTAGACGATTTACTTTATAAAGAAACATTCTAACAAGTCTGTCTTTTTTTTTTGTCAGCACAGGTTTGTATTCATTTGTAATTTACCATCTGAAGGGTACATTTTTTAACCAGATTTTTAGTAGTGATGCTCGTACAACAGATATTTTAGGTACATGTTTGCTGTTTATTAGTCGAGTTCTTATGCTTGAGCAATAGACATTTTATTTGCAGCTTATTTGTTGGTGTTTTGTTTTACTAAGAAGCAAATAACGTTACCCTTAAACGTTAATCATGAAGTTGATCATAATTTTGCAGTTTATCATCCCACACTCATACTACGCATTTACTGCTTTACTTTATTTGCCGGTCGAGAATGTGGCTTTACCATACTTCTCTGACTTACTGTATCTGACAGTGCAGACCCTACAGCAGGTGATCAGGGAGGCAGGTCAAGCACCACAAGACATTAGTTGAGCCTGACAGCTTGCCAATTCCCAAGCCTCACCCTCTCCAAAGAGAACAAGTGAGTTTCACCAGTGCAGATTGTGCAATGAGGGTTCTGGTCACAGACATGAGCAGGGTGAGTCAAGGCGGCAAGTGAAAATGAAGTACCAGTGGTTTATTTATTTATGTATGTATGTATGTATGTATGTTTGTTGAAATCTATTTATTGGTCTTGTTTTGTACTATTTGATTTATTCACTATGTTTTTTGTTTTATTTACAATTGTGTATGTATTTATTTAAAATGTTATATTTAAAATGAAGTATTTACATATTTACTATTTGATTTATTTATTTTGTTATTTGTTATTACTACAAATGGTCAAAGCTCATTCTGTTTATGGTCTTATTTGAGAACTGTTTTTATTTCTCCTCAAATTTACTTTTACATTAACACTGCCACTTGGTGGCATTACATAGTTATTTAAAGTCATAACTATACACCAAGATGACGTGAAAACATAAATAGTTATTGAAAAATGGTTTACTTTATAATTTGAGTCTTTTTTTATACTCCAGCATGTTCTGAATTACAGTGCCGAGAAAGTTTGTCAACCCAAATGAGAATTCTGGAAATTCCAGAGTTTTACTATGATAGCCGCCTTGAATCAAAAGCAGTCTTTTCTTAAATATCCAGTAGGGTTTATATTAACCAATTCAATGTCTTTTGAAACAAAATGATGTATGAATTAGACAAACAATGAGTAATTGAGATTCAGGGTATGTGAAAAAGTAAGTGAACACCTGGTTTTATCAGCTCAATTAGGGGATAATTAGAATCAAGTGTTTAATTAGATAGAACTTCAGGGGTGAGTTTGGGAGGCCCCACCCTATATAAAGATCAGAAACTTTGTGAGTTTGGTCTTCATCATACAGGTGTATGGAAACACGTCATGCCATGATCAAAATAAATCTCAGAAAAACAGTTATTGATGCTCATCAGTCTAGAAAGGGTTACAAAACAATTTAAGGATTTGGAGCTCCACCAATCCACTGTCAGACAGATAGTCTGTAAAAATGGAGAAACCGGAAAATCATCAAGTCAAAAAGAACCCCAGAGTAACATCCAACGATCTGCAGGCCACTCTCGCCTTGCCTAATGCGAGTGTTCTTGACTCAACTATCAGAAAAATAAGAATGATGTTCACGGAAGGAAACCACTGCTCTCTAAAAAGAACACTGCTGCCCATCTAATATTCACCAAAGAGCACATAGATGATCTACAAGACTTCTGGAACAATGTTCTCTGGATAGACGAGTCAAAAGTAGAACTTTTTGGCCTCAATGAGAAACGTTAAGTTTGGCGAAAACCAAGCACTGCGTTCGAACAGAAGAGCCTCATCCCAACCATCAAGCATGGTGATGGGCGTGTGATGGTTTAGGGCTGCTTTGCTGCCTCAGGACCTGAACGGCTTGCCATCATTGACACAACCATGAATTCTGCATTGTATCAGAAGATTCTAGAGGAGAATGTCAGGCCATCTGTCCGTGAGCTGAAGCTGAACCCAAAGTGGGTCATGCAGCAAGGCAATGATCCTAAACATACAATCAGATCTACAAAAGAATGGCTGCAGAAGAAGAAATTCTGCATTTTAGAATGGCCTAGTCAAAGTCCAGACCTAAACCCCATCGAAATGTTGTGGCAGAACCTGAAGTGAGATGTCCATGCAAAGAAGCCCTCAAATTGAAGCAGTTCTGTAAGGAGGAATGGGCCAAAATTCCTCAAAACCAATATCAGAGACTGACCAACAGTTACAGGAAATGCTTAGTTGAAGTCATTGCTGCTCATGGAACTAGGGATGACAAAGTACTTTTATTTAAATAAAATAAAGCAAAATCGTTTTGTTTTGGACAAATAACAATATGGTTTAACTTTTGGCATGTATGACCAGCAACCCACTGGAGCTTCTCATTAAACCTCTAAGAATAACCACAAAGCACAGCTGCAGCCCTGTATATCCACCTGTCTTGCAGGTGAATCACCTTTAAGTAATTAATTGGCTATTAGCCAGCTGATCAGGATCAACTGATCTTAAGCAGGGGATCAATCACGGCCAGCAAATCAAGGCAACAACATTCCAACTATACACACACACACACACACACACACACACAATACAAACTATTTACAATTGTATCACATACATGGTTTTCACCCTGTCACACTACCCCTTACCATTTTGTCAGTTTCTGCTGGGGACTCCGTGGATGTGGTTGGCTGTACAGCTGTGTTTTCAGACCAGGATGGAGTTCCTTTATGAGCCTCCCTGTGCTTTGCCTGATAGGCCCTCCACTTCGTCCGCTGCCAGTGCTGTTCGCCGGTTGTCCTTTCTCGGATGCGTTTAATTTTCCCCTGCTCCCTTCTCTTAATGTATCTTTCACGTTCTCGCCTGAGATACTCTGCGTGCTTTACAGGGTCCTCTTTTATCCTCTTCCTGGTAAGTTTTACAGTTTCCACTGGTTTGCTTTGCTCTCCCTTTGCAACCTGCAAAAATTATTTGTAAAATATATCTTTAAGGTAATGTTTTCATGAAACCCAATTGTCGTGCATTTGCTAGACACCATTTTTATTTATTTGATTTAAAATGTATAATTATGTTTTAATTAAGGCATGTCCAATTATTTTACCCCCTTTTTACTTCACATTTTAAATCAATCCAATTACACTCCCTCACAGCAGCAATTCCCCACAGAACTGAGAGTCAGTGGCGTCTTCCAATCGCCCCCTTAAACCCATACACTTGACAGCAGATGTCTCTGAGTTACTGGACCCTGGAGGACAAAGTCCATTTCTGCAGGTGTCTGCTTGAGTTCATCAGATGCCTGTCCACTAGGGACTGCTGTACTTGTATGACTCACTCTGCACAATGTATTTTACGTGCTTGTTGAAATACCCACAAAAATTGACAGTAGTAAAATTTAAAATAAACATTACAGCAACACAACGAATTGTATTCATTTTGTTTTTATAATTTCAATACTATGAACTTTCAGGAATTCCAGGCTTCACAAGTACCAACATGTATCGTTTCTCTTCACTCCAAAACTAGTGGAGAGAATTCAAGAATGTGGCATAATGAAGCATGTGGGTTTAGAATCCCACCTTCCAGAGTGTCAAGCTTGCGGTTTAAAAAAAATAACAGTGACAATGAGATCTCTGACCTGTCTGGGGATTCATATTTGCTGGAGCAGGAAACAAAATACCTATTCACTTTCCAGGTCAGAAGCAAGCATGGGCACTTTCCTACTGGGGGGAGGGGGATAATATATAAAGCTGCCTACATTTTTAAAAATGTTCTCCTTCTGGCTCTATTGCATATTAAGGCACCTTTTTCAGAAACTGTGATTAATTTAAAATTACCAAAAGTGGTCATAGACACAAACAACTCTCAATATAACAATTCATTATAGAAAGGGAAACCAAAGTTTAAAACAATATTTTCTTAGCAGGACTTTAAACGAAGAGGTCAAATTGAATTTACTCTTCCAATCTGCATGACACAAACTGAATTATATACACACCAACAGTTATTTTATCAGGTAAATAGTTTTTTTATTTTTTTTTTATTTTATTTTTTTGAACTATAATTAAATAATAGATCTCGTTGTGATACGTGAATACTCCCTCCATTCAGATTTAAACAGAGAGAAAGCAGCCCGTAAGGGTTTGCATGGCCATGTTTTTTCAGTGTTAAAGAAACAAGAAATAATCTGTTTATTCAGGGTAATGAGTGTGTGCAGTTTTGTATGAAATCTGAACTGAATGAAACCTTGCATTTTTTTCAAAATAACCTATTTTTGTAAGCTTTATAAAAAGTTTGCAATGTTTTTTACATAAATTGAGATACTTATTTTAAAATAAGCAATGTAAGATGTTGTGATATAATCCAATTTGTTTTAGGGACGGCGTCAGCAACCGGGCAGTTGCCCAGGGCCTTAATGTTAAGAGGGGCCCACCAGAGGACAAAGAAATATGTGATTAAAAAAAAAAAAGTTAGTACTAATTAAACCATTGCTTTTCAAAACCGCAAATGCATTTTTCTGCCTCTCTGTCAGCATCGTTATAGCTATTTTCTTTCTGTTAGTTATGCAGCTGCTTAGTCACTCCCTATTGGTGAGGAAAGAGTCAGGTGTAATTTGATTGGACAATAACCTTATGATGAATCTCGTGGGTTTAAGCTATTAGGGGAGGAAAAAAATAGAACATTTTGACAACTGCTCAAAATGGAACGTGAATCTGCAGAGTCTCGTGAACCCCAGAAAAAGAAACAAATCTGGCTACCAAAAACAGAAGGAAAAGACAACAGAAGAAAACCTGAAAAAACTTAAACCTCAAATTGCAAACTAAAACATTTTTTCCAGCCTACTGGCACTGTGACCGCTGAAAAAAATAGCTACAGCAAGCAAAACGCAAGGGCCTGAAGAGACTGACACGGAGCTTCAGAATGAACCTGATATTGTTTTGACAACAACTGAACAAGCAGCTGTCAAAACTCACCCTGGCGATCCAGTGTGATTTTGAACTTTCACTTAGTGAGATCCTGCGGAATGGCCAGAGAGAATTACGCATTCCGTGCAATGTCAAGCAGTTTTAAGAGGGCCCAAGCAACAGCAGGGACCTGATATGTTAAACCTTAATACCCTGACTGTACTAAAAGGCGATTTTCTTCAGTTCACTATAAATTCGGAAGGTAAGCAATGGATCGACAGTAAAAAGAGACTTGCTAATATATTCAGAATCATCCGATTCATTCTTCTGCTTTTGTTGCTTTTTATTTGAATGTGTCTAAGTCAAATTTCTGTATTTGGAAAGGATTTACAGACTGGAAGAATATGTCTGGCACTGATGGGTCTTTACATTCATAAGAAATTTCCACCTGTCACATTAACAATTACTGTATGGAAGGAACTGATGTTAGCATCGAAGAAAAACATGACAAATCGATAAAGAAATGATCAAAAACTTAGTTGGAAAAGGAAAGGTGGCCTCAGGTTCCGAATCGATTGTTAAAACTAAGATGGCTAGTGAAAAACAAATTTATTTATTTATTTATTTATTTATTTTTACAGAGCACAATGGCATTTTTCTGCTGGTGCTTGAACGGATTTCCAAGTACGACCCAGTTTTAAAGGAGCACTTGTGACGGTCTAGCGAAAAAACATATACACGTTATTTGAGCAAAGACATGTAAAACAAGTTTCTACATATTTTGCATGATGAGGTGCTGAACATTATAACTGAAAAAGAGAACAAAGCAAAGTACTTAAACAGGAACAGCTTTCACTAGTGCTTTGTTACATTGACATTGATGAAACTAACAAAAAAGTTAAAACTAATGTAGTTTTGGCTTGTCGATCTGTAATCTCTGTGGCCAATGTTATGACAATGGTGCTAATATGAAGGGCAAGTACAATGGCTTTGTTTGTTCCTTGCTCTCCACACACATGGAATCTTGTAACTGCATGCCACTAAAAGCTCCACTGTGGCAGTAATTTTTTCGACTATTGCAGAGAATTTACACATTCTTGAAACGCTGGGAAGTTGTGAAACAGCATTTGACAAAACCTACACTGAAGGGGTTCTGTGAGACTGGAGCACACATCTTCATTCAGTTAGAGCAGTGTTCTTCATTGCAAGGCCCGCGGGCCACTGGCGGCCCCTGACAATACACAAATGTGAAAAAGACGGTGTGGTGGTCCTCACACTAACATCTTATTGGCAAAAGTGGCCCCCCTCTGAAAATTAGTGAAGAACATTGAGTTAGAACAATTGTTTTACAGTTTCCACAGCTTAATGAAGCTTTTGAGCAGCTTTTGACAGCGACATTCTTGATGCTGAAGCCTTACCAGAGGCACAGTCTCAATCAAATTTCCACGAACAAATTTGTTGTTTCTTTAACAATCTGGCATGAAATCTTGTCACAAATTGACAGAGTTAGCATTGGTCTGCAATCAAAAAAAGCTGACATCACCAGTGTGATTCCTTTGGTTGGAACTGTGATTAAAGATTTTCAAGCTTACTCTCTCGACGGACTTATAAAATCAGAAACCCAAGCTGCAGAAGTTTGCAAAGAGCTAGATAGTCCAACTAAATATCCTGTTCACAGAGCCCACACAAGAGAGCAAGAAAGTACTCAGACCAAAACTGCCAAGAAGCTTTTTGCCCCAAAGCTGCTGCTGCAGCACTGTGCCCTGACCCTAGGAGTGAGTTTGAGCACATTTTTTTTTCAAACCCCTGCTTGAAACACTGATGGTTGAAACTGAAACAAGATTTAATTTCCTGCAAACATGTCATATTAGCTATGGATTCCTATTTGATATTTAAAAAAATGCTGCTGACACTGAAGAGTTTGAGAAGCAGTGCATGACTTCTCAGATTGTGTAGATCAGGACCTGTCTGGGTTGGAAATATTTCAGGAACTTAAAACACTGGCAAGGATGCTACCTGATCACCTTTCACCTTTGGATACTCTGCAGTTCATTTTGTCCCGATCACTGTGCCCTGTGTTTCCAAATGCTGTCATTGCATTGCAACTGTTATTGACTCTTCCAGTCTCAAATGCCTCAGGAGAAAGGAGTTTCAGCAAATTAAAACTCATCAAAAACTATCTATGGTCACAGATGTTACAGGAATGATTGAATGCCTTGGCTGTTCTTTCAATTGAGTCACAGGAAGCTGAAACTGTTAACTTTGACAATGTGATCTATAAATATGCAACTGAGAGTTCAAGACGGAAAGCCTTCTGACTGGTAAGCGAAAGATTTTCAGTCATTTATATTTGCTTAATCAAATGTGTATATGTTGTTATTGATAATCTTGTATTTTCATTTAAAAATAAGTTATCAAAAATATATTTTTGGATTGATGGCAGAAGTTGGGATTATGGGTGGGGAGCCCACTAGAGGTCCATTGCCAGGGCCCACAAAAGTCTGGTGCTGGGCCTGGCAATACAGTGCATGTTCTTTACATTAAATCAATTGGTTCAGGGATTATATTACTTGTCCTAAACCAAGTTTCATCAGAATTTGAATATATGTGTAAAAGTCCCAGTTTTGTACCTACGTGCAGACGCTTCCACAATATTGTTGTCGAAGGGGATATTGATCCCCTTGGTGGGGTAATAAATACTGTCTTCATCTTTTTCATTACTGCTGCTGTCTTCCCTGGCCCTTCACTGCACTGTCAGCACCCAGTGGGGTTACATCTTGTACCTAAACCAACTGGGAAACGGGACGCAGGGTCACTTTTTACACTTCGTATTTCACAGTTAAGAAAAAAACTCACACAAATAAACTTTGTGCACACTATTTTCATTGCTGTTCTTCCACTCATTTTATTATTTGAAATAAAATTGAACATTGGTTTTGGACCACTTGCAGTTTGCAGAGAAAACATTTAAACGGATTTTCAATTAGAATAAATTGAAAATATTGTAGAAGAAATTAGTTACCTGACAGTTCTGTTGCTGCAGTTTAACTCGAAAGAAAGGCTTGCCAAACTTCTGACAGATCTCACATGTTGATATCTTCAAAGAAATTAACACATATTTTTTTTCAAACATAGACTGCAAGTATGCAACACAACAGCTTTCCAATTTAAAAAAACAAATGTAATAAAAATAATGTCATCAATGCTCTTTGTACACTCATAAGAATAAACTTGCAATTACTATCTGTTTCTATTCACTGACTGCTGTTGTCAAAGTCTATCCTGTTCAAGAAGACCAACCAAGAGTTTTTTGGTTCTACCTATGTCATATTAGCAGGTGTTTTTCTCCAACCACAAAATAGGAGTTAAAGACTAGAGCAAACACTTTGAAAATATAGCCGTGTACCCCTTAAGCAAAGTGTCTAGAATACCAAATACCAAAATATGCTTTATACAAGATTGTATGTGTCTGTATAGTTAAGATGAGTGCTTCATTCAAATTGATTCCATTACCAATGCAACACTCAGTTCATCCAATTGAGTCAATCAACCAACCTAATAGGCCTTATAATAGACCAGAATATTTTTTTTATTCTCACCATCAGTTCTTTTTTTTCTACCTGTTTTTAAATATCTTAAATGCCATATTTTTATACATATATATTTTTTATTTATGGGAGCACTTTACAGTTTACTGAATCCACAAACACAACACGGTCACAAGTCCACAGCGAGTGCTGTTAGTGTAGGTGGTGAAATATAGACAATGTGCACAGGAGGAAGTCTGGGTTTGGAAACTGGCCAATTAGCAACAGCTCCAAGATAGTTTAGCCAATTAACAATGACAAATACAACCGTTACTACACAAAACACTCACTGTTAGTACACAGGTTTTTACTCGTAGGTCTTTGCGTAACCATTACAGAAGGAACAGATTGCTTGGCCACATCCCCCAATATATCTTCAGTCACGCCCCCTTTGGTAGCGAGTGCAATCACGTATCCTCCAATCCATGACTGACACACTGCCTACTGCATTAAGGTGATGAAGTCTGGTATTGTGACTCCACCCCCTTTCTGGATGGCTGACTTCCGACTGACCCTGGAATGACCTGTCAAACCATCCAGTCCAGGGCACAATTCCTGTTATACAGTGCCCTCACAGGTCAGGTGGGAGATTGACTCTGATTCATTCACTCTGTCACACATTTATAATGTTTTGCATACTGCTTTACAAACATAATTAGAGCTTTGTTTGGAACAGATAAGAATTAGGCAGGATGTGATTGATGTCTTAAGATATTTAAAAGAGTTGACAATTTTAACGAAGATATTTAACCACCCAGCTGCCCATTTATTTTGGCAACTTCCATGTCAATGTTAGCCCTCAAATAGCAATTTGGACAGTTTTCAAAACAATTAAACTATATTTTTGAAAACACACTTTACTGTTATTATGAAAAATGGAAATATATTATTTCAATAGAAAAATAAATGTGTTTACAATTTTAGCATTAAAACAAACCCTCCAAACTCTCATCAATGCTAACATCTTGATCTAGCACATATACTTAAAAAAACTTGACCTACAATTCAGCTAATCACATTTTTTTAAACTATTCTTCAGTTTATACGAAGTTGGAGATTGAAAGTTCTATTCAATTTCATACATAAATTGAAATCTCCATCTCTTAAATCATTCAACAGCTCTGATTAGGCAATTGTTAGTTTAATTCAGTGCTCAATAAAACAAATTAAAAGTTGCAAAAAATGTAACAGCAGACATGAGAACCATTGATCTAAGGGATATTAGGCTGTTTCAGAGAACTTTTGAATCCTCAGCAAATGACTAACCTGCCCAGTGGTAGTGACTACCTATGTTGTCTGAAGTGAACCCACCTACTGTACCAGTTAAGCAGTGTGTCCTGGAAAGCCTTTTCAGAACATGGGTGAAGAGCCCAGTGGCGATCTTACCTGACAATTTCCTGTCTTTCAGTTTTGTCAGCTCTTACTGTCACTTAACGTAGTTTTTTGTTTTTTTCAATTCTAATCACATCTTAAATGGCAAAAACCAGTAACAAAATGTGATTGGTTAGTGTTAGGTGCATAAACATTTGCTATAATCAACTTATCAAATATATTGATATTAATGGAGATAGATCTGCCATCATCAACTTGTATTAAGTCAACAGCTTGCCAATTAGAATGAATGTACCTCTCGGCAGAGTTATAACAGGATATGCATACATGACCCACCCAACCTTGCTTTAGTTTCACTTTCAGGGAGATAAGATTCCTGCACTAGTGCTATATCACAATTATCTTGCCTTACAGAAGACATTATTTTTGCCCTTTACTTGGTTAGAGAAACCTTTTATGTCCCAAGAGAATTTCTAAAACTGTTTGTATTACTTCAGTGTGTCATAAAAAAGATTAACTATCAATATTGCACTACATAATAAATGTAAACTATATTGAAGTAGTTTTTATTTTTTTATATCAAATACAATAATGTATTGCAGGTAAAGTATTAAATAATTAAATAAAAAAAAATTCTCCATTGTGTCTTTGACACTGTAGGGATTGTCTTAAATCTGTGAACTGGTATCCTAAGAAGGTGAACAATAAACAAAACAAAATGAATGTTACACATTCAAAAAAAAAAAAAAAAAAAAAAAAACACGCTGGTCCTAATGCCATCTTACTGAAAGCTGGGAATCTTAGGGAAGGTGTTTTGTTTTGTCTCGAGTACAAACAATGGGTAATCAAAATGAACTTTTCAATTATACATACCAAATTCTTAAATCACTGTAACATGATATATAGTTATCCCTCATATATAAAATGCTAATTTAATGACATTTCCATGTTTTCTTTCCTGTGAAAAAATGTGGTGAAAAAGTATCCTTGAAAACATTCTGCTTCTTCTAATGACTTGTAAATTGGGGTTTGGTTGTTGTGACGTTCATCAATGCAGGATAGATCACACCATATTCCACATCCTTCTCCCGAAAGAACTTCTTAAATGTGCATGTATTTCATCATTTTTGTGTTTGTCTTGTTTATTCCTAATTTTCCTGACAGTCAGTTAGTTCGGTAACACTGTGTCCTCTAACTACGAAATCCTGTATTCTGCCTCTGTCAGTTCATTAGTTAGCTTGTCCACTGCATCTTTTACCTCAGTGTTGGATTGTAATCATAGTTCTAGTAACGCTTTGACGCTGCGTAGCTCTTCAATCACTGACTTGCCGTTAATAGTTACTAGAGGGTGGACTCTGTCCAGGAGAAGTCGGGGGAGAGTTTTGTTTTTTCTTTATGCGTCGTTTTTCTTCTGTTGCTTTCTGCGGTTTTCCTGACATCTTATAGATTCTTTTGTGTATGTACTTTGTTTTAAATTTAAAAAACATTACACCACTTATTATAATATATAACATCTTTACATTGGAGCCCCATACTCCTGCTGCCTCTCACAGCTGTGAATCACATGACTCCCCTTGTCTGTATACTAATGAAGGTAATATGAGCTACACATCAAAACTAAAATGAAAGACCAGAAAACTGAATGGACTACAAGACAGATGCATTCAGAGAGATACATACCCAATCCTCTACATCAACAGATAACCCTGGCCAGTAAAACGCAGATGATAGCGAGTTCCTGGTTTTGAAAATGCCATTGTGCACATCTTTAGAGGAGATGTGGAACTCTTTGAAGAGCTCCTGTGCCAGCTCCTTCGTCCGCACAGCCAGCCTCTCTTTGTCACCACACACATAATACAACTCTCCATCTAAACACGGGACAAATATAGGCTGCTTTACAATACTGCTGACATGACTACATTAAAACTAGGTACAGATTTCCATAACAATACAAACAGATTTAGAACACTGGTGTCTATTCATTTGCTCTTAACGGTGGCAAATCTAAATACCGCCACCATTTAAATATGAAATCAGGACCAAAGCTGGCATTTCTTGGCGGTATTTAGATCAACCATGGTGTAGATCAATTGTGAATATACCCTTTTATATTTTACAGACTACTAACATTCAGACAGTTACTCTAAGTTTCAAAAGGTATAACAGATTATTCAATTATTTAGATAAGCTCTTCACAGGTCTAAGAAAATCATTGCAAATCCAAGCAGCTGTTTCCTCACTTGTTTCACTTGGAATGGTAAATTAGCCCAGTCAACACCAATGACCCTCACCTGTGGTGCGCTTATCCGAATAATTATTTTGTGTAGCACTACCCATAGTTTTATATAATATACAGGGTGTCTTAGTCAGGCATCATAGGCATAACTTAATATTAGATAGAATTATTATTGGTTCATAATTTGGTTAATATTAATAATAGCTCTATTTCACATAGGTGTGAAATGTCTGGTGCAAAGAGTAATAAACTCTGATCATTTTGATGTGCAGACAGTCAACAGTGTGTGGACGACCGACTTAACAGGGAACATCCTAATCGGCTTTATATATGATATTGCCTACAATGCCTGACTTATGGTGGGTCACTAATAAAATGCTGTACCTTAATTCCTAAGAACATTTTAAATAAACATGATTTCCAGTTTAGATTGCATCCTAAACCGGTTAAAATGGCACATTAATTGATCTAATTACTGTCAATTCCATAATACAATAATTATACAATCATTAGTCTACCTACTGAATACTGCAGCATAAAGGTAATAGCCCTTAAAGGAATAATAACTGAGCCTTTACAATCCATTATATGATGTCTTCTACATGATCAGTAACAAATAATTCTAAACATTTAAACCACAACAGAATCTGCATTAACAGATTAAATATGATAAATATCAGATTTTCACCTGGTGTTTTTTTTAAGTTTAGATTTCATGACTTGTATGTTTAAGTGCTCAGTGGCTACCTCTAATCAAGTTGAGCATATAATTTCTCTTGCACTCTTTGAAGAACAAACCCGACACAGAAGGGGTGCACGAAATACACGCTCAATTTGATAAGAGGTAGCCACCGTACACTTACAAATATATAAGATCTTTTGTTGAAGTGCAGTTTTCAAAAAAATTACTCAGATTTAGTTTTCCCAACAACAGCCAAAGCAACAAGCAGCGATAAAGCCCGCAATCAAAGGGCAAATGCTTGTTTCATTTTTAAAGAACGTTCTTATATTGTCTTACGTTTTTTTTTTTTTTTTTTTTTACCAAAAAACAGGTACAAAACCTGTTCCAGTTCTTCTCTCAGAGACAACCTATAATTAAGAATACTTAAAACCCCTGGGTAAGCACTGTTGTGTAGCTAAGCAGTTTGAAAACGGTGTATGGACAGTGTAGATGTGTGTATCATGAGAGAACCTGTTTTTTGTATATAACAAATTTTTTATTTTCAATTTTAGTGCTTTTCATCCTCTTTGAGGAAAACGTTACACGGTTCTTCATTTTAGTTACATTATCTATGTAACAATGCTGTGTTTACGGTGCAGTTCCAAATGTGTACATTACATGGGAATATATAAAATTACATATACAGCATAGATTCTATAGAAAATGGTGTGTTAGGTCACTTAAGCCTATAGTAACTGTTTCGTATATGACTTATGATATGAAAATATCATTTCCAAGACAATTCAAAACACATTCCTTGTGTTGTGTAGTTCATGTATTTTCAGACATGGGGGAACAATTTGCTAGCATACCTATCGTATTGAAACACGACACCAACTACGATTTGACTGGAATATAAAAACAAAAAACTGCATTCTTCTTTAGTTGATTTGTCTTAAATTTATAAAACAAATATCTGCAAAGTGTTTTTGGATGGCTTTTTTATTTATAAATAAATAAGCAGTTTGGGTGAGAGGACTGTGAAGCTGAATTGTTGTGGATGCTCAACCTTTGCTCAATGATTTCTATTTTAAGACAACACCCTACTCACAACGTACGAGATTATACTCTGAGAACTACAATGAATCACTGTTTGAAAGACCTGCTGCATTTGAACTTCTGATCTTGCAATACAGAAACAAGCTCCTTGTTCCTTAATACATATAGTTTTGTTCATTTGTTATATTTCTTTATGATTATTAAATAAAGCAATTAATAAAATTATCACAGAACTACCATTTTGTCATAATTAACTTACCTTTAGTAATAAATTTGGAGGCATATCTTCTCAATGTCTGTTTTTCACCCTTGCTAAACGATGGGGGGTACAAATTATGGGCAAGGAAGTTGTATACTTCTCCAAAACGATTTTCCATGTCCTAGAAAAAAAACAAAAAAAAACCACACATTAAAATAGGTTTGCGTACAAGTTAATAGACTAATTAACGGTACAAGCGATGTTATTGTGTGCAGTTTGGGCAAGAGGACTGTGAAGCTGAGTGGTTCTGTATGCTCAAACTTTGTCTACATAACAGAAATAATTTAGCAGTCAATCAATCAGATCTTTATTTAATAGAGCACCCTTTGCAACAAACTGCCACAGATCACTTCCATGGACAAAACATGAAAATTTAAAGAGCAGTAAGCATTAGAAGCAGTCCAACAATTTAAATAAATACAGAAATACAGTTAAAAAAAAAAGAAGAAAAAAAAAACAGTAAAACATACAGTAAAAAGCCAACAGTACTAATCATGTATATGATAGACTATAAACATGTCTTCAGTCTAGTTTTAAAAACTGCCATAGTTGGAGCCTCCCTTACAGAGCCTGGCAATTCATTCCACAATTTAGGGGCCCTGTAACTGAATGCGCTGCCACCTGTGTTCTTTTAAACAATGTTTGGAACGGTGAGATTCCCAGCATCCTGAGATCGGAGCGGGCAACCTGGAACACAAGGGACCATTAAGCAACTCAGGTAAGATGGAGCTAACCCATTTGAGGATTTACAGGTTATAAGCTGGTATCTTCGATACTGTAGCACCAATCAAAACTCAGAGTGTCTTATGGTTTAATGATACAACTCTAAAAAGAAAATGTATGCTAAGTAAGGGGGCGGCATATAAATTTTGCACACCACTGGGCTAGATCATATTATTCTAATTTAATTGAAACAAATAAAAATAATAAGATTTCTTTTTGCTATCATAGATAAATTAACCAATTCTTCCCCTAATAGTCCTACCCTTGACATTGGCTCCTCTCACAGCTGCAATGACCTTTCACATTTCTTTAAATATAAAATACAAGACATCAGAAATAAGATTCCTCAGATACCTTCTATTAAGGAGGACTCCTGCACAATTTTACCAAGTACACCTATTAAGGCTACTATGGGGAATTTTTCTTTGATTACCTTATAGGAACTGACAAGAGCTACTTCAACAAGAGAGCTACTATATGCTCTATTGATCATATTCCTACACAACTATTAGAATATATTCTTGGTGTTAAAACCCACATTTTAAAAATTATAAATGGTTCATTTTCCTCTGGTATAGTTTCCTCGATGTAGCAGTGGTAAAGCCTATGCTTTTAAGAAACACTGCCCTTGTCAGAGTTGTGAATGAACTGCTGATAAGCTCTGACTTTAAGATTTTGCTGTTAACTTACAAGGCCCTGAATGGATTAGCACCTAGTTATTTGCAGGAGTTACTGACCCTGTATCTTCCAAACCACACTCTGAGATCATAGGATGCGGGGCTGCTGGTTACTTCTAGGGTAAACAAAAGCAACATGGGAGGAGGGAGGGCTTTTTCTTGTAGAGCTCCTAAAATATGGAATGCTCTGCCTTTGTTTATCAGGCAAGCTGGGTTGGTTACAGTTTTCAAGACTAAAAATGCACTTTTATAAAATGGCTTTCTTATCTTAGTGAGTTTTAATGTAACTTTAAAATTGTTGCTTTTGTATTATATGTACACCGTTATTTAAATATGTTATTTATTTCTTCTCTATTTAAATGGTCTGACTGTGACAACTGTACGTCTGATATGCTATAAAAATGTATTGTGGTTTGTTCTTTTTTTCTGCTGTGTACTGTACAGTGCTTTGCCATACTTTTGTATAAAAGCGCTATATAAACTAAATAAACAATAAATAAATAGGGCCAAATTAAACAAAAATTGAGGTTCAGGTTATACCCACCGATCGTGAATATTTTTTGGTTATAACAGGCTAAACTTTGCTATCAATCTGAAAAGCTGACCACTGTGATTTTCTGGAAGCCGTGTAGCAAACAAGACCTTAAGTTCAAATAAAATGCTGGGGTCTGAGCAGCACAGCTGCAACTTCTGGCCAAGTAGCTGTTTTGCACTATTGCTTAAAAATATGCGACAACATACCAGAAAAAAAAAGTGTTAGATTCTGGGATGAAACGCCATTTTTCACACTCCATCTTCAGAGTTATTTATCTTGAATAGTAGCCTATTTTATTTCTCACCAATACTTAATTGTTTAACGTTCCCAAAGCATGTTTCCCTTGTACTGTGTCTGCCTGTGTTCTCTGGCTAGCCTACTGGAATTGACAAGCGGCACTGGGAACTGCTTTTTAAAGGGCGATCGCATCTTAGGTTTTTTAAAAGAATGTTATCACATAACATGTGTTGATTCAGTTCTGACATTTTTAAAATAAACTAAGTAAATATTAATACAATAGCTGACCTTTTTTTTTTTTTTTTCCACCTTCCAAAAAACTGACAAACTAAACAATATCTGACAACTCGATGAAAAACAGTATACAACAGACACTGCCTCCCTCGTGATCCTCTCAATTTGCTGAAAATTGTGAAAGCTTATAATACAAAGCGAAAGTTGTTTATCATCATTGTTTACAAATACACCACACACCTGCACACATTTTATTGTGTTATTTTTTTTATTTTTTATTATGACCTGCTGTTTTGTCCGACTGTAATGTATTTTTTCTTTTTTCTTTTTTATTGCTTGAGTCTTATTTCTGTGATCTGTGATGTCTGTATGGTCTTTATTTTTTATTGTAAAATAACTTTTGGATACTACATTGTATGTAAAAAGGGGAAACACAAGCCCCCTAGTTAGAGGACAATAGAAAGCTAATCGCCGTTTACTTTACACTAAACCTCACAATTCAACACACCCCAAACAGTCTGGATGACTTAATTACTTTTAAAACATTGTTTTATTTAAGTGCAGGCTGCTTACCTAAGCAAGCATCAACAACAAAAACTACAATCCACTTACCTACTTCAACACCGATTCAAACAGCAACGTTTGCTCTCAAGACTAATAAACAACCTTGCCAAGGCTATGTATGCAAAGTTTCGCTTCAATTGGCATAACAGTTTCAGAAAAGAAGACATTTGAATATTTTTGACAAATGCAATATGGCTGCCGAATCATGTGACCAATCAACTTCTGTTGAATAAAAGTAAATATAGCGCCTAAGGTTAGTAAGTGACCCATGTTTCACATCTCTACCATAAGCGGTTTCGGACAAGATTTTATGAAACTTAAGGTTTTCTAAGCGAAAGGAAAAAATATATTCATATACATGCAGATGTACAAATCTTTATGAATCTTCACTTAAAAACACAGACATGGCGATCTGTTATTGCAATGCAGAAAAAAAGAAAGATTAAAACACATGAAGATTAAACCAAAACTGACTGGCTTTGTTTCTGATGGTGATTTTAATAGCCAACTTGACTCACTGTTGACTGACTGCTGCACCTGCCGGATTTGGTTTTATCTGTGATGTACATGCATTTGTTTAATTATTTGTTTTCGTTCATATTTTGTGCACTTTCTGTCAGGCTGCAACATTGTTCGCCTCTTGGCCAGGTCGTCATTGCAAATGAGAATTTGTTCTCAATTGACCTAGATGGTTAAATAAAGGTTTAAATAATTTTTTTTTTTTTTCAAATGAAGGCAACAAACACTGCTTTGAATCCCGTCTCGTTGTCATTGGAATGGTCTACTGTTAGTATACTTCTTAGGGTGCGTTTGTAAACTCAATCTGACGCTGTCAAAGAGCGTCCGGGAAATCTCTTCGGAGTGCTTCAGAGCGTGAATTTTCTCTTTAGTTTTCAAACAACCTAAAACTGTTTAATATTGATGGTACTATTATTAACTATGATCATTATGCAGTTGTGCCGTTTAATGTTTTTTAGACCGATCTAACCGAGTTTTTATTTATATTTTTTACATGACTTTTCAATTCTTAAGTCTAATACTACTGTAATTATTACTTTTTTGTGGCGGTGTACTGTTTTAAAAAAAAAAAAACAACTGGTCAGTGCTGATGAACAAGACTAGCGTGACGGCTCATCCCTTCCCCCTTCAGTCACTTCAAAATGTAAAACCCCAACTTAAAATATGAGGAATATAATTTCTCAAAATAGTAACCAACTTCTAGATGGTGCTGGGAACTTCCTGCAGAATAAGAGAGCAGCTGGCGTTTGTTTTGTTTTTTCAATCACGCTCATAGATCACATCTCATGAACGGCTGGAATGAAATTGACCACTTTTTAAAATTATGCATCACTGGAAAGATTTTTACAAATGAAGAGTTAATGCAGCTCAACAACAGTTATTAATGTAAAGTTAGTTGACGATAGAGACCTGTAATTCTGTGTTATCGATGAACACCCAACAAAAAAACAAAAGCAGGTGGAAAATATTCTAAAATTTCTTTTTTTATAAAAAATGATCACATGTAATATCATTGATAATTTATTTTGCAATAACTGTACGTTTAATAAACGTAATAGTACACCAAACCCAAGTCTTGAAAAACTTTATGTACAACAATAGATATGCAGCTACACGTCATTACGCTATTGTTAAAGTAATGTTAGCTTCGCACAAACTTGAGAAACGAACCATTGATTTCTGTTAATTAGACACTTCCGAAACACGCATGAGATTCTAAAACTGTGCAGCTTATTTATTATTAGCCTTCAAAGGTAAAACAAACACAGTACATATTGGTAACAAGTGTATTTGTATAAAGCATTCGATTATACTGCACAGCATAAACTATTTTAGGAACTACAAGCGCTCACCTAGAGGGGCAACTAAATGTTTCTTTTTGTTATCCCACACAGAAAAAAAAAACTGAGCTCAGCTTTGCTTTGCTTTTTCAATGAGTTCTGCACATAACATTTCTAGACGGCTGGATACACGAAGCATTTCAAGAATGAATTAAAACAGTTCTGGGCTGTAGTCTTATTTGTGCGCAGCATTATCAACAATTGAATTATACAAGCTCTGAATTGTACTTGCATAAAGAAAATGAAATAGGTCAATGATGCACTTCTTCGGGGAACCAGGTCAAGCACTGCCATACACAAGTGTAATTCCTGTGTGCAAACAAAATGACTGCTTGTAGGTCATTTTGTCAGACTTCAAAACTTCTGTTTGTCACACATCTGTCTTATGTTGTCATTTACATACAAACATTGCTAATTATTTGTCTATCTGTATTAAATATTGATCAGCTAAGCACTCAAATGGCGTTGCGAAAAACTTAGTCTGACTGTTCTCCGTTTGACGTCACACGCAGCTACTAGAGAAATATGGAAGGCCACCTGGGTCAAAAATGTAAGCTGTTAGTACACGTTTCAAATAAATTACTACGTGTAGTACTGCCATACATACGCGTTATATTTTGTCCTATTTTTACTACACGTACAAATTTGGCCAATCAGTTCTTTAGAAATGAAATAAGAGCCAATGAATTTAAAGAAAATATTACGTGCACTAAATGATCCAATGAAAAGTCGCCTCACATTTTCCATGCTCTTCCAAAAGTGATCAGGGAATCTCAGCCTTGGAATATTTTTAAAAGCTGTCTCAAAACATTTTTTTTTTAAACTTGCCTTTCCAATTGTTTAACTTCTGTTTGTACAATGTTTTTTATATGACTTTACTTTTCCTGTTTTTTTTTTTTTTTTAAACTTATTTTAAAGTGTTACCATTTAGCGTTGACAAGGTTGTTCACCCTTCTTTGCATAAAGATAGCATGTCGTTCCCCTCCACTAACAGGGGCAGCAGTAGTTTTACTGACCTCAACCTCTTCTCTTTGGTTCACAGCAGCAGACTGCCTCCCCACTTACTTTTCAAAGCTGCGTAGGGCTGTGCTGGATCTGCGCAGACTTTTGAGGGAGGAGCTTTGTGATTCTACGCAGATCCACGCAGAACTGCGGAAATCTGTGAAACAAGAACGCGTTCACGGAGATCACTCTGCGCAGACTGAGCAGAATCTGACCAATTTAGCCAATTATCTCCCTGAACGCAACCATTGGTAAATTGGTCAGCTTCTCATTCTGCACAGAATCTGCACAGAGTGATCTCCGTGAACACACCCATTGTCTTCTAACAAGATGGGCTTCCTCTCACGATGTACAGCGGTGCGTGGGGAAACTGCGCATGTTAAAAAAAAAAAACAACAACTACATTTTTTTCAGTGTTTGAGTTTGTTTCCAAAATAATGGTATAGTACTACAAATATTTTTTTTTTTTGCTGTAATAATCTAAACACATTATAGTCTATATACTGAAAAACTGACATATGGAAATTCATCATCCACACACAACAATCATCTGTAAAGTTTGTAAATGTGACCCATCAGTTCTGAAGGAGTTAAGTGAAAAGTTAAACTCTGTTGGGCTGTCAGTCGCAGTGCATTCCTGGAAATGTAGTTTTTTCAGCAAACAACTTTTGTATGAGCGGTGTTGGAATAACTACGATTCCCACAATGCAATATATTACTGACACTATTGATCTCCTTGAAATGTCTGCTATTCGGTTCGCAAATTATTAAGCGATTTAGCAGGTAAAAGCTCAGTGGACTACCAGACAGTCTTTTGATTCTAAACTAAAAGCATTAACACATCGACGCCGGCAGCAGTTTAAAACTGTACACCACATTTATGCACGTAAGAATGCTATTAAAATGGTACGCTGTTTGTGGATTTTGTCATGTTGGCAGCGAGCGCATTGTTCTGTGGATTTACAATATGTTCTTACCTTATGTTAGCTAGCAACATTCTCACTGTTTCCCGTATCTCTTCGCTGAAGATACTTTTGTTCTTTATTTTTAAAACAATAGTACTTTACCCTTGCTCCATATGCCGACTTTCGACAAGTGAACGGCGCACCCACCTCAAACCAACGAGCAATCAAACAATGTTACTGTCCATTTTTTTAAAAGGTTTTTAAATTTTAGTTGCATTCATTTAGATTTTGTAAATATATTTATTTATTTATTTTTTATAACAGGTTCCATTGTTTAGCTCCGTCCTAAAAACATGATGTTCTCCTCGAGTTAGAAACCGATAATCCCACAAGGTTATCGTGAATAATGACGAAAAGACTGGGCTCGGTGCAGGCTGGGAGCAGCCCGGTTCTGTTCCAGGGCTCGGCTCAGGCTCTCTGCCTGCTCGATACGGCCACGGAGCTGCTGATGGTGCAACGAGATTTCCGCGCTGCTCTTGAGACATGCGAGAGAGGGCTGGAGAGTGTCGCCGGCCTCCCTGAACAAGATGACCTATGTAGGTAGGTCAATTCATTCGATTTTTTTTTTTTTTTTAATTTACAGTATATCTTATTCGTGAACAGTAAAGATTGTGACTTGGCATTGTTTTAGTGTACTGTAGATGGATTTTCATTTTCAATGTTTGGTACAACAACTGATCTTTCCATGAAATAGACAGACGAGGTGAATCCAGGTGAAAGCTATGATCCCATATTGATGTAACCTGTTAAATCCACTTCAGTCAGTGTAGATGAAGAGGAGACAGGTTAAAGAAGGATTTTTAAGCCTAGACACAATTGACATGGATTGTGTATGTGTGCCATTCAGAGGGTAAATGGGCAAGACAAAAGATTGAAATGCCTTTGAACGGGGTATGGTAGTAGGTGCCAGGCGTGCCGGTTTGAGTGTGTCAAGAACTGCAACGCTGCTGGGTTTTTCACGCTCAACAGTTTCCCGTGTGTATCAAGGATGGTTCACCACCCAAAGGACGTCCAGCCAATGGCAGGCCAGTGGTTGAAAATGGCTCATTGATGAGAGGCAAAAGAAGGCTGACACAAATTGTGCAGAGCTACAGATGGGCTACAGTTAGTCAACTGACAGTCCAGTACAACATTGGTGCCGAAAGACCCATAAAAGAATGCACAACTCGTCATACCTTGATACGAATAGGGTATGGTAGCCGACGACCTAACAGAGTTCCACTTCTTTCAGCAAAACACAAGAAACAGTGGTTGCAGTGGGCTAAAGAACGAAAACACTGGACACTGGAGGATTGGAAAGACATTGCCTGGTCTGATGAATCACGGTTCTTGCTGTTTCACACTGATGGGAGGACTAGGGTATGAAGAAAACCACATGAGTACATGTATCCATCATGCCGCGTGTCAACGTTGCAGGCTGGTGGTGGTGGTGTGATGGTGTGGGGTGTGTTTTCATGGCACAAGTGGAGCAACATTTGAATGTCACAGGATATCTGAACATTGTTGCCAATCAGGTGCATCCCTTCATGACAGTAGTGTATCCATATGCTAATGGATTTTTTCAGCAGGATAATGCCCCATGCCACAAGGCTAGGATTGTCCAGGAATGGTTCCACGAACATGACAGTGAATTCAGCTTACTGCAGTGGCCTGCCCAGTCACCAGATCTCAATCCAATTGAGCATCTGTGGGATGAGATGGAACGAGCTATTCGGAGTAGAGATCCACTACCAGCCAACTTGACAACTATGGGAAGCATTGGAGTCAACATGGGCCAGCATCCCTGTGGAACGCTTTAGACACCTTGTACAGTCCATACCCTGATGTATTGAAGCTGTTCTGAGGGCAAAAGGGGGTGCAACTCAATATTACGAAAGTGTTCGTACGCTCAGCAGAATGTTTTGTACACTCAGTGTATGTGAGCCTTCAGTGCTTTTCCTCAGCCAGGTACGTGAATTTCCTATTAGCCTGATGTTAATGGCTGAAGTGTAATGCTGGCTCCAGGGATCAGCCTATTTGCGGCCTCCTGTTAGATCAGCACATAGAACTGCAGAAATGCTGGCTCCTGGGATCAACTAAAATATGGCCTCCCTAGCGCCTCAGCATGGAAACCATCTGCAGTGGGCTGAGTGGGGCACTTCGCAGATCATTGCCTCCGCTCATCAGTGTTTCGATGATTAATCCACGACACCTCAGAAAGGCTTGACAGTGATGCTGGCGTCAGCACAGCTCCCCTCCATCCCCAACCCAGCCCAGCCCAACCCAGCCCAGTCTACTTACCTTAGCCATCCATTCCTTTTCATTGATGTTGACTTAATCTGTCACCTCTCTTATGAGGTCCCCAATATGCCTCTCTCCTCAACAGTTGCTACTTCCGTCTGCTTACTCGGATAGAGCCTTCACTATACGCAGCAATTACTGTCCACTGAAACCAGTATCTCTGAGAAGCTTGGTCACGGAGTGTGTGTCAAATCCCCAACTACCCACCTCTACTGTATAAACCCAGACTCCACCTCAGCTGCAAACTCAGCATACCAGTTTCTTCCCGTCATGTGTCTCATCTGTGGAATCCTCCCATGGCAGTGTTAACTCCACTAGGAGAACAAGGCGTGTTGAGACTGACAGTGTCAGGTCAAAGGGTAGTTGCCAGCATTCTTCAATCTCTCGCGGCCTCCAGTTGTCACAGGCGAAACTTATTTCTAATACCATTCCTGTTCTCTCATACAATGTTACAGAAATTTTATATTTTTTGTTTGCTGTGGGGAAAAAAAAAAAAATCCAACCTAAATAAACTGCACATTTCAGACCTTTATAGCTAATGGTGCTGTTAACCACTTTACATAAGTGAGTATTCTTTTTGTGGATTGACCCAAAGTATTTGCTGAACTACAACAAGGTTTAAGTTTATTAAACTTTATTGGCAGCATGCAAATACTGAATGGTTATAATTGCCAGTTTCAAAGACGAAAGGATCCAACAGTCCTTGATCTAACAAAGACCTTTAAATAAGCCTGTTTTTAATACCTGTCTCAGTTACATCAGTCTTCAGCAGTCCTTTCCTCATTATCACTGCTTCTGGTTGCAGTATTCCTTCATTATAACTGCTGTCCAGGTACAGTTTGACCTGGCACCTTCCCATGCTGTATCTCTCTTGGTCACGTTGAAGTCTGTAACACAAACATTCTCACAACTCATGCATTCAACACATATCCTGCTAATAAGATACATTGGTATAAAAGATTACAAGATACAGACATTTGTACAATAGGTTACAAGACACTGATAACCTCCATATATCATACCCAAATAGGGATTGTATTTCCTTCTCAGTACCTTTCCACAGATTTGCTTTTACATCAAGGTCACCGAAAATGTAACCACATAATACCACCTCAAAGTGAATATTTATAGGTGTGGACGTTTAACAAAACAGAGCTTACCTTCGTTTTGTTTAACATTCCTATTACTCAAATTAATTCATTTAGGCTCGCATGAGAAATTCTAGCATGACAATTATTTTAAGCGTCTCTCTTCAGAAATTTTAAACAAATTATCAAACATGGCTTTGTAATGTTTCTTACTCTGACGTACATGTTGACCTCAAGCACAATATATACACAGATCAATTCCTATTTTCAAGACTGTACCCTCTCTACTAGTGCATCAGAAACTCAGAATTTTCTGGCACTGTTTAGATGAACCCAAAGCTGAGGAAGAATACACTTAGTTGCATCTCTGTAGTTTGGTTTCTTGCATCAATGCAGATACAAATTGGATTGGAATGATTGAAAATCTTGAATTTGGAGACGCTTATATCAAATTCATGCACCCAGGGGGAATAAGGGCAGTGTCACTGGCTAGAAGGATATGAAATGCTGGATACCCCTTGAATACGGTTCAATGCAAAACTCTCTCTTCAGCTTCCACGTAAGCCAAAGAGAAGAAACAAAACCACCTTTTCAGGCATCTTTCTAATGTAATCTTACAATAATTTTTTGCTTTCTCTTTTTGATAACAACTGACTCCACCAATTTGTGTAGTAGTTTCAGATACGGAGAGGTAAAGGCAGCGCTTTGCATCATTGGAGTCCAGGCACTGGCGGAACTAAACAAGTGGAGAGTGGTCCTTGAGTGGGTTCTTCAGTACTATGGGGCTCCTGAGAAAATGTCTGCAAAAATCATGCAAATGTGGTGAGTTAACATTAGGTAGGAATGCTACTGGTCAGGTCAGTACCTGGAAGGGAAACTCTCTTTTCTGAAATAGTTTTGCCAATACATCATGGTGTTTTCTTTTTGCACAAGGCATTGCATTTTGGTTCTAAATTCAAGATATTAAAGATCTTTAAGAACAACTTATACCCAGGTGTCCTTGTCAAAGTATAATATGGGTAGACCCCACTTAGTGGCTCACCTAGCAAAAACACTGCAATGGATCGCAGTTTGCAGCGTCTTGACAATCTTTGCTGGGCGAGCTCTTTGTTTCTGTAGATTAGGGAGGAAAATCGGCTGTGGTTTGTCCAACTCAATGTATTTTAAGGCCAGGCAGAGACTAGGTAGGCACAGTAATCTCCACAACCCAGTAGCTTCGCATTTGTTGCTTTGGTTTGGACGATGAAAAGAGGCAACTGGATTGACAGCAGGAACACAGGTTGCCAGTTGATCTTCTGTCTTCTGGCATCAGTCAATACAATTCATTTCAGAGCATTTTTTTTCAAACTGCACAATATTTGGCAATTTTCAAGTAAATATTTATTCAAAAAATCACTAATCCTACAATTTAGATTTATTTATGTAATTTACTAAGTTTAAATATGCATGTCCATTAATGAAATGGTAAATTAGCAAGTAATATATAAATATAATTGATATACAGAAATTACTTACTTAATTCACATTGTAATCAATATTTATTATATTTATGAATAAACTGATCATTTATTAAAATAAAACACTTTTGTGATATTTACTGTTATTGGAAAGATTTTATTTGCCGTTTTAATTTTAAAAAGTAAATGAATCGAATCATTTTATAATCTTTTTGTGATAGCATTAAGCCATTCCAGTGGTTGGGTTGACATGATATAACTGCATACTAAAGGGCTAAAGGCATTCCGCTTCGCATCGTGTCTTACAACACCTTAAGAGTGTGGTTATATCATGTCAACCCATCCCATCACGCCTTAATGCTGTAATAAAAAATAAACATTAATGCATTAAGATAAATGCAAAGCAATATATTAGTTTGTCTCCTAAATGTTCCATTTTTTATTCAAGTATCCTCCTATACACCAAAGTGGAAGAGTCAAGTATAATCTTGGAATCAGGAGGTGATTGGCTAAAGAGCCCAGTCAATCAGAGCTTGCCAGGCTTTGGCACGGTAGCAGAGCTCTACCTCCTCCACGTCCTGATCCCATTGGGTAGGTTCACAGAGGCGGAGTTGCTGGCTGGAAACAGCGTTGCTTTCAGCGAGGAGCAAAGACGTCTTGCTCTGGAGATCATTGAGTGCAAGAGAGAGGAGAGCAGACCCAGGAGCCCTCCTGAATCTAGTTGGGGAGAGGACATCACAAACAGGACAGAACCAAGTAATTCATTTGCAGTTTTCTTTCCTTCAAATCCTCTAAAGTAACAAAATAGTTCCATAAGTCTCGCCATGCCAATCCATTCACTATATATGTCTCAATTTGCTCAGTTTTGAAAGAAACACATGTTTTACATTTTAAAACATGTGTCTGTTCACTAGGTTAAAAACATCCCTGATTACAAGTCATGCTTTTAAATTGTTTTGCAGTTCCTGGGTCATTTCACCTAGAGTGGTATTGCCCCCACCCCATTGCTTTGAAAACTGCACATTTGAGACATACCTAACTTATGAGAGTGTTTAAACCAATTCTATTTGTTTTTAGGACATTTGAGTATATTTTCTGAAGTGCATCTGTTCCTTGAATTTCCTCTAGAAAAGTTGTTGATGTAAATTTGCAGGTAACTCCTCCAGGATTGCTCATAGGGTCAATTTTTTTTTTTAACTGTGCCTTGTTAATCATCAGTAATTTGTGCTTTGATAAAGAAGCACTTTCCAACCAAGCACTGACCTCTATCAGGTATTTCAGACTGCTTCGTTTCCCATTGTGACTAAAAAACTGATTTTTAGCAAGGGCATTCAGTTTTATATATTACTAAATACATACATCACGGATTTAATTTACATCATGTGACATTTTTTTTTTTGTCCAGTTTATAATATTTGTTTGTTTATTAAAACATTTTAATATCCTTTTTTGATTGCAGATCCTGTTACTCAAAGGTTTCTGGTCATGGTGAGATCATTGCATAGAATTTTGCTGGTGGCAAGAAAAGGCCTCTGTTCCTTTCCATTCCAGAGGGTGGCACTAGCTGCTATTTTGCTGTACCTGCTATTAGTGAGAACGGATCCCAGTGAGTGGTTTGCTGTATTTTTTATGTAATGAACCCCATCTTCAAACAAAAGAAAATACCCTAAAATAAACACATTTTGACAATTGGGCCCAATAGGATTCAACAAGATTGTTTCATTAAAGAACATTTAATAACAAGTAGTAACATTTTATTTTTGGCCCTTCACTCAAGTTCAGCCGGCGCATTTTGTCCTGCATTTTTCTTCTCCATGATATTTTGCATAGAATAGTGATAACATAAATATTTTCTTTCTCTTCCAGCTATTCCTTCAGCTTTTCCCTGGATCTCCAGCCTGCTGCAGATGTTTAGGCAGATGTGGGATGCCATGTTTGCACCATACTACAGAGCCAATATCAGTCACTGAGCTACCTATGTTGTACAGTTACTCACAAAAGTATTTGTTCAGGTGTCTTTTTCAATAAAGTAAATACATTTGTACTTTAATAACTGCAGTTCAGTTCACTATACTTTTTTTTTTTTATTGAATACCTGGTTAGAAGAGGCACTTCAGTAGAATAATATGTTTCATATGAGGAACTCTTAATAGCTTGCCATTGCTAGGCTTAATTTTCCAGGCTGTAGAAATCGTGGCTGATGCATACCGTAGTTACACGGTCAAATTTCCCACCCTCAACTTGAGGACAAAAAATCTAAGAAAGATGCATTTACTCATATAAGAAAACTATGTATGGAGCAGTTTGCAGCAGTCTGCTGTCACACAGAGCATTACAGTTATGCGCTGCTTCTCATTGCCAGTTGTCATTACTCTCACCTGCTTTTCTCCCACAGTAAGCTGAGCAGATTGGGAGGTCCTGATTGAATGGGGTGTGCGTGAGAAGCCTTAATGTAGCAGCACCAGTTTGAGGCTACTGCACCACAGCCATAGCTACACAGGCAGATGCTGAGCAAACGCTTGCTTTGTTTGCATCAATGAGGAGAGTGTCCACTCTGCAGGATAACTACTAGGGAACCCTTCAACTGCCAGTCAGTCATGTTGCTATTTGTGTACTCGGGCTGTTATATCTTTTGTTGCCGATTTTAATACACCTATCATTATACTGTACTTGAATTTGATGCAGGCCATTTTTTTGAAGAAAAATTGGTTAAACTACACCCTGTCAGATGACCACTCAGGGTATTGTGCACTGTTTCTTGACTTTTGTAATGCAGCTATTTTGCATTAATCCATATTGGTCTGCACCAGCACATTAGGTCACAGCTGGATTTTATTACAGCACCTGAATTCAACCACGTTTTAGGGCCAATCAGAAACTGGTGGTTGCTGCATTCCAGGGTGATTCCCCAATGCTGTAAAATGCTTACAATCCAAATGTGACTTGGTATAGGTGGATCCTAATATCTTAATGTACAGTATCTAAGAAATCTGAGGTAACCACACATTCAATGTCAGTCCAGTTGACTTATTATTGAATTATTTAGCAGATGCTTTTATCCAAAGCGATTTATGGAAATTAAACAAAATATAAAAAAACTATAAAAAAAAAAGTTTCTTATAATAAAGTACAAAAAGAAAAATAAGGATACAGACAGAAATGGCAGATGAAAAGATATAGCAGATATATAAAAGCAAATGAAGAATTATAAATGTAACCGCTATTCTACTAGAAGTTAACAATATTGTTCCTCTAAATTAAAAAAAAAAAAAAAAAAAAAAAAAAAACTGGCAATATATTATATTTTCTAATTCAACTTTAATAATATGAGTAGGATTTGTTTTGGTAATTATTTTTTTTTATTAACTTAAATAAATGACAGTTGTCAAAAAAATAACATTTATGTTCTTATATGCAGGTTTGTGTACAAATGTCACAATACACCGTTCTAATCACTTCACAGAATGAAAATAATAATCAAAAATAATCACCTTCTTCGATTGAAATCTTCCAGAGTTCCATGAAAGATTGAAAGAAAACAAATTGTCTGTGAAAAGTCTCCCCCTGTAAACTGTGCAGTTTTTCTTCATTAATGTTTTTTTCCCTCTTTTTCATGTTCTCTGCAAATCTCTTTGCTTCTCTGAGGGGAATCAAGAAAATTGTGGATTCATGTCTCTTTTCTCCTCCTACTCCATCTATTGGCCAATCATAACCATTACATATGGCATACTATATTTAACCATGTGTTGGTTGTAAAGTAAACTATTATAAGGTTACATAAACACTTAACCCTTTGCAGTCCATTTATTCAGCGCTTGTCAGGTGCGTCAGTTCCAATTTATTTTCACACACGCTGTTTAAGCCCGACTTAAACAGCCCCACCCCTTGTTCGCTGTACCTACCTCTTCACAGACGTGCATAATGTAATCCAAGTCAATATTTTATTACTATAACATCTCAAAAAGCTCTGCAAATGTCTGTGATATTCTTTGCGTGCTGGATACAGAAGCAGCTATCTCCTTTGTATAGGTCTGCGTTATCTCTGTAGTGCATGGTGCTATGTCATACGCCTTTTTTTTCAGCTTCATTCGGCCATTGAAAGGTTTTCTCGGCTTTTTCCTGAGAAAAACGACTAGAGACCTGTGCTTTACGTCTTTTTGATGATGTCAGACAGGGTCCAACATTGGACAAGAAAGAGAAAATTGTAATGTCGGACCTGGTCTACAAAGGGTTAAAATACGCAACTAATTAACTAATAAAAATAACACAACAAAGAAACACGCCAGAACAGCCATGACCTTTCCCAATGTCCTTACACAACTGCTGCACGTACACACTTACAGGAAAGATGAATCAGTAGCAGTCCAGAAACAGGTGTGTGTTCTATGTAACATTACTGGCCCATTACTTTGGAGACGATCTTTACTGATGTGTTATGATATTGCTTAAATGGCAAGAACCGCTCTAATTTCAGTGCCTGGGCACTGATGAAGCAATCTCCTTTCCTTGTGTCAAAGCAATAATAAGCTGTGCAGAAATCAAATATTTTCTTTCTGCGCCTTCAAGCAGTGTTGTCAATTTAGCAAATTTCTCGCCAAATCTAGTGACTTTAAGGGCTGACTTGGTGTGATTTGTTGTCAAAAGCAACGAGCTACAAATCTAGCGATTTCCAGGACAGTCATCACAGAAATTCAGAGACATAAAATCAGTAAAATACTTTGATTATCCTGTATTAGCAATGTCCTTTTATAAGAATCATTGTCAGGGTAATTAAATAAACCAATAATGCCCCGCCCAATTTGAATATGCAAGGAACTTCAATGCATCCTTTGCTCAGCAATGGTCTCAACAACCACATGCCTGTTTTCAGGGGAGACCAGATTTCTCATGACACTGCACCAGCATGATAGAGGTCTAGGGCAGCAAGGAGTTTGGTTCTCTTCCATATCTTTTCAGCAGAGCTCAGTTCTGTCCAGTTGATGGCCAGCTTTGTGGCTAGGGGGAGGATGGAGAGAGGGAGAAGTTGAAGGAGTGAAGAAGAGGAAGTAATCCAGCAGAGTGGGTGAGGGTGGAGAGATGGATATTAAAATCACCCAACAGGACAGTTGGGGTAGACAGAGAGTAGGGAGGTGAGGAGATAGCTGAGTTCATCGAGAAAGTGAGCGAGAGGTCCAGGGAACGGTACAGTACAATTAGGTGTTGACGGAGAGGTTAGTAAGGAGGGAGAGTGGACACCAATCCCACTTCTTTTCGCACCCTTTAGTTTTCGTAACAAAATTTGTTTTGGGCTAGCAAGACAGGGACAGGGCGTAGAAAGAGTACACGGCAGCAGGAGTTTCAGTGTTATCAGGAGAGAGCCAGGTTTCAGTGAGAACAAGGAAATCGAGAGAGAGGTGGGAGGCAAAGGCAGAGACTAAATCTGCTTTGTTAGCAGAAGAGCGACAATTCCAGAGGGCACCAGAGAGAGAGTGGGAGGGGAGGCAGAGGGGTTAGTGGAGCAGCGTCGGAGAGATGACAGGACTGGAGCGAAAGAACAATAACAGGGAGACGTGAGAGACATGCATAGCAGGACAGGTGAGACAGATAGGTACAGTAGTAGTGGGAGAGGTGGGGGGAGGGTACAGAGCTGTCTAGTAGTTGCCGTCTTCCAGAGTGTGGCTAGGTTCAGCTTTTCTTCAACAGCCTCTCCTCGCACCCTCACTTTGCAAGGGAACTGGTTAATAGCTGCTACACTGCGCTAAAGACAAAGCTTAAGCAAATCAATAGTTTCAATGCACTTCCAATGGGATCACACAACTACAAAAACGCTATGTGAAAACCAATTAAATTGCAAATCAACCTCTATTCAATTTAACCATACTAACAACAGTAAAGCACCTAAGTAAACCGCCACCTTAATAACGCTATTTAAATATAGCTAATGTCAAGAGTTGGAATGAGGCCTTTAGTAGTTGTTGGGAGAGATTTGGAAAAGGAAACGGTCCTCGCTCTACCTGTCCTCGCTGTGACTGCCACAGCTCAGGCTGCCCTTGGTCGTGTGGCCCTTAGACTGCCACAGCTCAGACTGCCATTGGTCCTGTGGCCCTCAGAAGGCTGGTGCTCAGAACGGCTGGCGTTCTAAGACACTGATTGCCAATTTATACTGTCCTACAGGTCTAGAGCTGGTCCAGTTGCCACGCTATCTGAATTCATTTCAATCATCCACAGCTCTGAATTCTTTAGAACATTAATTCCTTCAACCAGCTAATGTTTTTACATCAGCAACAAGGATTCAATTGTACTTACCAAAATCGCTATTTTATCCCTGTCTACAGCAAACAACTAAACACAATCCAAGCAGGGTGATCGCCAGAGAGAAATGATTAGCAAAACAAAACAACCTTAGTTTTAACCTTACAGCCAGCTAACAGACACACCCAAACAGCTAATTTACTCATCGCTGATCAGTTTCGACGTTATCTAAATTCATTTCAATCAACAGACAACTGATTAGCAAAACAAAACAACGTGAGTTCGCATAGAAATGTAACAGCGATTGAATAAATAACGGGTATTTCAGGTGTTAAATCGCTTTGGGCCACTTATTTCAAAGTTGATTCTCAACTTTGAAATAAGTGGCCGAAAATGATTTAACTGCAGAAATACTCCATTTACTTATTAAATTTGTGTTACATTTTCTGTATGTGAATAAACTGGAATACGTTGTCTGTGCCATGTTTACCCGCTGCTTGTTTATCAGAATTAGTTTGGGGCTGGGATAAATACACATGGGGGACGTAGAACTTTGAATAAGTGGTTCAGGGGGATTAAACCCCGAAATACCCCAGTAACTTATTCAATGTGTGTTACATGTGCGGGTTGCGAATAAGTAGCTGGCCGATAAGAAGCTGGCGAATAAGAAGCCAACTTCAGCATCGTTATTGTTTACGCATTAAAGTGTATTATTAAAATTACAACGTCTATTATTGAAAATAGTGTCTATTATTAAAAAATATGTTTACATTTATGTCGTCTTAATTAATGCAACTGCTTAATTTAAAAAATATTTAAATTTACAACATCTCTTTTAATTTATCAGCTTGTATTTATATTCTTACCTCAGCTATTCTCTATCCTTGACAACCAAACCACGCACAAGTCTTTTTTACTGCTCATGAATATGCATGAGAGTGGCAATTACTGACAGCACGTCGATAGAGCTCTTGTCAGGCTAGGTGAAAACATCAGTGTGTTAAGGAGGGTGTCTCTGAATAAATCTAAGTGAATCGTGTTTAAAAATTCAATCGTTTTAAAAACAGGCGGCTTGCAATAGAAAATGAGGCAGATTTTCCATATATAAGATAGGGGGTAAGTCGCTACCGGAACTCTTTGGATTCCCATGATGCACCGGTTCGACAGGGACGGAAGAAAAAGAGGAGTTGACTGTCTTGAGTGTAGAAGGTCTTTGCTAGCATGTTTGAACTGTACTCTAAACAAATAAAAAAAAATAGTGTTTCAAGAAAGATATTCGTGTAAATTGTGAACTTCAACCTGCAACAAATGTATTGTACTGTGTATTGTGTCATTTGGGTTAAAGCGCGTTTGTTTTGAATTATATGTCGGGCGTTTTGCAGATTTCCTGATTTTTTATGGTGTTTAGTAGACAGTAGTCAGGGACTGCATTTCCTCTTTCTATTCGCCTGCTGGGCTTCTTTTTAGAGTACAGAAAAATTGCCTACCCCGAGTGCAATGCGTTCCCTCAGTTACGTTCAGCGGGTCAGTCTGGATTTCTCTGGCACCCTGTTCCCCCACGCAATATGCCTAGGAGATGCAGACAATGACACGGTATATTTCTTAATAATTGTATATGTTTACATGCATGCAACTCAAAACATTATTTTTTTTTTTTAAAAAGACGAAGGAAAAAATAAAGCACTGCTACGTGATGAAGATTTGAAATGTTAGTTGACGAATTAGTTCTCGTTATTGTAAAAAAAATAATATTTTTTTTCTACAGATTTCTCTTTCAACATTTTAATAAGACGAATATGGCATAACTAATGGTTCAATGGAAAACTAGACTTCTGAAAAGCCAAAATACACACGCACACACACCAAAACAGATTTGTACAGTCCACTGAATCCTTATAAAAAGTGTATTATGATAGATTTGCACGGGATTTCTGAATTTTTCCAATGCTATTTACCACAGTTTACCATGTTCTGCCAAGATTGAAATGTGCTTTGCTTTGCCATGCTTTCACTGTGTTTGATGACACTCTACTATGCTTTTACTACATAAACTTGTTTAAGGGAACTGTACTTGCTCTACCTACAGAATCAGTAAACGGATATACCTTGAGTAGTCAATCTGTCATAAATGTACAGTCCATGTTTGGTGACAAGTTAATTGTTGAACTAAAGCCCAACTGTTAAAATAAATGTAAATATAACTACATATTACTCAAGTTAAATACATTGGACGTTTCTTTTGTTTTAGCTAAACGAGCTTGTGGTGGGGGACACAAGTGGGAAGCTGTATGTGTATAAGAACGATGACTCCAAACCCTGGCTGACACGATCCTGTGTTGGAATGGTGAGATTTGAAAAAAAAAAAAAAAACTGCACCCGGGAAACAGTATGACAGGGGTTATATACTCTTGAGACTATGTCAGAGCTTCTCAAGTCAGAATGCAACTAGATGGGAGATTTTAGTGTGATTAATGTTGTCTTGTTAAGTTAAATGGGCTTTTAGAGTAAATATATAAACTAAACAGCAAGTTGGAAGGTTTGTATTTCTGTCCTTCTTGCAAGGCTCTATAGCCAAGGCCACATCGCATATTAATGGGTTATTGAGACCACAGGGGTTCTCTAAGGCAAGGGTGTTGTATAAGTGCTGTTTACTATAAGTCTGTAGCCATCATAATACAGTACTTTGTGTTATTGCACCTGGCTTTGTCTTGACCATGTGTTTCATCTCACGTCTTGGCATAGAAAAAGAGGATACCATTTCTGTTCATTCAGTACGTCTTCCACTAGCTGGTTTCATGTGTATAAACATCCAATTGATGTTTTTTTTTAAACATTGTTTTGTTTTGTTTTGCAGGTTACCTGTGTTGGAGTAGGGGACATTTGTAACAAAGGAAAGGTAAGTCGCAATGTTTTTTAAACAGACAGTTTTATGTTGATTTTGCATTTTATTTAACAAAATTGTATTTAAACAACATTGACACTACATTCCATCAAAAAAAATAAATAAATAGGGTAGGTAGGTTAAACTTTTGTATTTTATTTAATTTTTCTTTTTCCCAAATAAGCAGCGTGAGCTGGTAAAAGTGGCTGGTGATAGTTTACTTTACACTGTTATCTTGCTTCATTCTCCCACCATCTCCCCTTTCTCCACCTCGCAGCTGGCTCAGTCTCATTTTGAGGGTGCATCTCCATTAATAAACTTTCCGCCTGCCTTGTTTTATGCTATAGGATACAAACGAATCACAGTCTCTTCAAATTTGGTTAACGGTTTACAATGATATCAAAGTTAGGGGTATTATGTATTGATTGATTCATACACACGCGCATACATATGCGTGAGGTTTAGTTACGATTAAATAACATATCCACATAACTGTATGTTATGTATTTGTAATTAAATCACATTGCCAGCACACACTTGCATAAACCTCTTGGCACTGGGTATTCAGTGTGGCTCGGCACTGTCAGCATCAGTGCCGGTGTTACAGGATAATCCTCACTCAATTTAACAGGATCCATTACCCTGTGGACAGTCCGGTAAGAATGGGGACATTGAGACTCGCTCCCTCTTGGAATCGGGACCCGATTAAGAGTGGGGTCATGAGTCATCGGTACATATATATATATATATATATATATATATATATATATATATATATATATATATATATATATATATATATATGTGTGTGTGTGTGTATTTATATATATGTATCTCAGGTGACTTTGCCATAACAAGGTTTTTGATATATTGTAAACATCAGTGTTTTATATAATAAGTAGAGGTGCACCGGTAATCTGTAGCTTATCTGCATGGCACCAATATAAGGGAGAAAAACACAATTGGCTATTGGCATTTTTTATAAATTTTCAATTTTTTTCTTCCCAGCACAGCATTTATTTCGGTTTGGTGCGCTTACTGATGACACAAGAACACTGATTAGCTATTTTCCTTCAGTACTGACTGAGTGTAAGGTGCGACCAACCAGAATATCTCAAAAGAGCTGCGTTTGGCTTTTTTTTTTTTTTTTTTTTTTTTTTTAAGTATGTGAAGACAACAGATTGCAAGTTGTGTGTCTCAAGGGGCGATAGCTGTAAGGACTATAATACAACAAATTTAATCCTTCATCTCCAGGTATGTCACCCTGCAGAACACACAGATTTTTCAAAGACCACTAAGTAAAAGAAAGAGGCAGAATCAATGCAGCTAACTTTAATTCAAGCACTAAAATGTTCAAAGCAATTTGATCGTGAAGATCCCCGGGCAAAGGAAATAACTAAGGCCCAAATTTATAAAGGGGAATAACCAACCACAAAAAGCCATATAATGTGCAAGGCAGAGTTGGAAAACTGCCCGAGACAAGAGGCCACATAAGAAGCCGTCCTTGCGGTCTTCTTCATCTTCCTCTGCCTCCCCTTCTCCTTCTCCACCTTCTCTTCCTTCTCCTAAAAAGAGGAAGAAGAGTCACCATTCTAAGAGATTGTCTGACTCTGAACAAATGGAGAAACTCTGGGCAGCTGTTTCCCATCAGGGCACAGTGCTTGCTGAGCTGCTGCCTGAGCGCACTCCTGTACAGGGCTTTAAGTACAGACTGGCACCACGAGGATATGCTGTCCATCGTCGCCTCTGATGAGGCTGGCGGCCAGGAGTTCCCCTGTGAGGAGGTAGACTGACAGCCCATTACCAGTCCATGTATCCCTGTCAGAAGAGCTGCTGTCATTAATTAAGAGGGCCACTGCAAAATAGATAGGACAAGGAAACAGTCCGTCTTTGACAATGAGCCTGCTACGTCTACCGTGTCCCCCCCAGTGCACCCAGATTTTCTTTTTGATGTCTAATCGTCATGGGGTCACCCTGCTACAGCTCTGGCTGTTTCCAGGTCAATGGGCTCATCATACAGCCTGCATGACGCTGAAAAACTGGGGTTGGCTTACTTTCCTCCTGTAGATGCTGTAATTGCCTCGCTGGTGCAGGTGCCTAAATTAGCGCTCTTGACCAAGGATGCTACCTCCCCTAACAAACAGTGTCGGGTCTCAGAAAACATTCTGAAGTGGGCTTACTCAGCCGGTGGTGCGTTCAGCGCACAGCTGGGTAACTGTAGTAGTATCTTGGTAGCCTACCAGAGCTGTTTATTGAAGGCTGTCTCTGAGAGTCGTAGACCCTCACCACAGCAGCTAGAGGAGCTGCGCTTGGTGAATAGAAACCTGCTCTGTATCTCAACTGAACGGACTTGCTGCTTTGGTAGCTGCAAGAAGACAGCTTTGGCTTTCCCAGACACGAGTGTATGATGATCTGTTAGATGTCCCCATTACATCGGAGCATATCTTTGGTCCTGCGGTGGATGAAATGCTACAGCACTCTCACCGTGCATGGGAGTCCACAAATGAACTGGTGCGTCTGCTTTCCAAGCGGCCACCTCAGATGCATAAACCAGCAGCAAACTGGTGCTCAAGGCCCCAGCAGCCTCGGAGACCAGCACAGCCAGCTGCTACTACAGCCAGAGGGGGTTTTCATAACCAGCTCGCGGCTGTGCACCATGGCAACTTTAACAAGTTCCGTCGCCAGCCGCAGAAGCAAAGACCTCAGGCTAAGACACAAGCCCAGCAGGTGCCCTAGGGCCTTGCTGCCAGAAGCCCAGGGTTCCTTTTTAGTGAACCACCTGGAGTATCTGCGTCAGGGCACCACGGACATCTGGGTGCTTTCTACTGTACAGACCAGCTGTTCTTTCAGTGATATTTGAAATTGGCATGGATATTTTATACGTTGATGTCACTGGGCCATTACCACATGATGCCGATGGATTTTACTTGTCGGCGCTTGATGGTGTCAGGCCGGTCTAGTGTGTGGTGGCTTTTAGAGTTTTGGGGAAGAAAGCTGAAGATGCAGAGTCACTTACAGTAGAACCTCAGTTTTACGTCTCATCTGAAGGCACAAGGAGTTTGTGACTTGCTCAGGGTCACACACAGTGAGTCAGTGACTGATATGGGATTGAACCTGGAACCTCCTGGTAACAAGCTGTTTTCTTTAAGCACTGGACCACCAAGTAATACAGTGGTCCCTATGTAACTCTATCTAAGGTAGTGTACCACAGAACTTTCTACCAAATATGTGGCTTGCAATGTAGCTATGGATAAAGTCATACATGCACACACACTTGCAAACATCTAGCTGCCTACGGGCATAATCAAAAAGTTTGTTTAGTAATTGCTTTGTGTTTGTTATTAGAACTTTGTGGTTGCTGTTGGCGCTGAGGGCTGGTTCCACCTGTTTGACCTGAGTGTTTCACCAGCCAAGTCAGAGTCCACCAGCCACCAGGAGGTGCTGTTTGGGGAGGATCAGAAGCCATCTTTTACTCAGCACATTCCTGCCAACACTAAGGTCATTCTCATCAGTGACATTGGTGAGTTCATAAAGCAACTGGTCCATGGTAACCTATAAAAACCCCAAATCATTATTCATTTAATTTAGCAGATCATGCCAAACGATGGTTTCAATGGTTCCTTTTTGAGTCATTCCATGTCAGATAGACAAACTATGGCTTGCTAACAGTTTTAACAAATGTTATGAAAATGAAAAATCTGAATGTAAGAGGAAATAATGATCTTGAATTAAATTGTGCAGTTGTGATTCATAGTTCACCCTTAAGTCTCTTAAGTTGCTTTGGATAAAACGTCTGCTAAATGACTAAATAAATAAATAAATAAATAATTTGCTTATGTGTCAAACCCCATGCAAGATCAAAATATCCTATCTGGAATACATTGTTTTACACACTTATGAAGTATGGGCTTTATATTATTTAAGGAAACTGTTTTTGTTTGTCAGAATTTTACAGAGCAGCATTAACTTTTATGAGACTGACAGGATAATTCAGCCTATACAGTATCAAATAACTAGCAAATAATTGAGATTTTAACGATGTGTGGAGCACACAAAAGGCCTGATTTTTTTTAAAGGGGCAAAGTAAGAACTAGGTTACAAAGTGATTTCTAAACCTTGATTTGGGTCGCTAATCCTATGGCTTTCAAAGGGTTGATGTAAAATGTGTCTTCTATCTACAAGTTGAACCTGTAAAAATATAAATAACTTAATTTAGTTATGTAAATCAGGTGTTAAGTCATTTTGCTACCTAGTTCTTATTTTGCCCTGCTCTATCTTACAGACAGCATTGTATGCAGTTGGCAAATTTGGGGGGACCCTCATTAGATGTTACTGATGTTTTGTAAAAGAAATATCCACGTTTTTGAAATCTGACTCAACCCTTTTGAATGATGTTTTGGATTAGCAAATGATGTATGCAGTACACTACGTGACGCAGCGTTAGTAATATCTGTTACCACTGTTTTTGCACATTTGATCATTGTATGCCTAACTTACATTCCAGCATGCAATGTCAAAAGCAATGTTATAAGTACCGCCAAATAAGTGTAAATGACTGATTGAACTCAGTCTGTATAATAATAATAAATCATCTTTATTTTTATATAGTGCCTTTCATAGTGGCCCACCATCACAAAGCGCTTTACATGATACGAGACTAGGGTGTGTGGACTATTCATCAGTTGCAGAGTCACTTATAACAACGTCTCACGCGAAAGACATCTAAGATTGTATATACTGTATAAGGTTTTTCTTTTGTGAACATTTAAACTCTTTGCAATGCCGGTGTTTAAACCATATCTGCATATACACTCTTTATATTACATTCTGATACTGACTGCCCTGGGGAGTATTTTCTAAACAAATGAACCCTAAAATATGCAAATAACGTTTCAACATTGCCAAGACTTACTACAAAGTAAAAAAACAAACACTTACACATCAAACTGTGTATTGAAATGTTTATATTTCTGGTTGTAATTAAAGTTGTTAGTGAAGATATACATATTGAACACATTTTCGGATAGTATAGTGTTTTTAGAATAGTGTGTTTCTTAAAGGTCCGCTTAGCAACGGAAAAACAGGAACCTATTATGTTTTTTGTATTATTATTTTTTTTTTTAGTTAAGTAACTTTGCCCAAAATGATATGGTTTAAAAGAATAACTAAATAAATTTAAGACATGAGCATCACCCAATGTACAACGGAGTGCTTACAATTGAAAAAAGTTGGAAATATTTTCACTTCTGGAAAAGGAAATTACCAGGGATAAAATAGCACAATATTTTAGAATTTTAAAGAGCACTGTGACAGTCTGTCTCAGAGATTTAAAAGTTTGCCGTCTTTGATAGTAGTGGTGGGATTTTTTAGATCTGTTGTTGCTCGAGATGAGTACTTGAACATTACAATTTCCGAGTACTCGAATCAAATGTGTTTCTCTTCTACATACTGTACTAGTGTATATAAACTGGCCAAAAAGTCATGTTTTAAATGCCAAATTAACACACAATCAAGTAATATAGTACGTAATTAATATAATGTTTTCCTTTTTGTGCAGTTCATTGTATACGGTCAAGTATTACTAAATAATGTAAAGTATTTAAATTCATGTATCCACACAATTTTACATTAAATTGTAAAAAGAGATGCCTGGCCTACCTGTTTAAAGTGTCTCTCAGAGGTCCTTTGCTTTAGTGCAGTAGTTCCAACATACAAATACAAACTGTACTAAACATAAATGGCCATTCAGTCTAAAAGCCTACATTACAATTTCAAGTGAAAAAAGCCTTCCACCCATGGGAAGATTGGGGAATGGGGTCCACGAGTCTGTGGTAATTGCAACTTTTTCACCCTCTGAAAGTTTTGTGTGAACAGCTTTTTCAAGCTTCGCTGTTATTGTTTCATGGGGTACTGGGATAATCTTACATTGATTTCAAAACTGCTGCATTCACGATTCATACACACTGTCCTCATAGGGGATAACGTGATCACACCCTGTTCGGCCAAATCTATAGCAAATGTTGTTATGGATGTTTGCTTTTCATTGCCATCATAATTCTTAATGTTTTCATTTCAAACTGTTAAAACTTGTGTTTTTGTGGTATGGCAATTTTGTTTGGCATAAGTATTTACATACCACGGCTTTCTCGTTCCTCAAAATACTTCCAAACGTGGCTTCCTTTGTTCAAAGATGCCATTTTAAATATAGAACAAACTCAGAAATAAATGCTGGTCATTAACGTTATTTAACACCATCGTGGAATTGATACCATATACCTTACCTACTACAGGCATGAACACACACAGTGCACCAATTAGAAAAGCCCTTACTGTAGCACTAGAGCAGTCTCATACGCAATGGACTACTGATGATAAAATACTAAAATGAATGTATGAAAAAATGTGTTTGGTGACATTTGTCACGAGAACGGTTATACGTCAAGCATATTATTAAACGTTTTACAACTTCTTTAGTTTATATGTTTAAACGTTTAAAATTCCCAAACCCTAGTAAGTAATATAAAGCCCATATGTCATACCTGTGTTTAGTAATTTATTCCAGATCATTTAATATTTTTTAGTGTACATTTTCTTTGTGTCAGGTTTGAAGCATATGCGTGGATATTTGGAAGACCGACAGCAAAATAATATATTCAAATTTAAAACACATTGGATTTAATTACTTCCAGAAAATATGAAGTATGAGGTTAAGGGTTTTTACAATAAGCCGTCGACCGCCGTGACCCACCACCTAATACTATATTTGCTCTGCTTTATTAAAAAACGTTAAGATTATTTTGGGGTATTATCATTCAGTCAATTTTTTGGTGGTATTATTCACAAAAAGGTCATAGGTCACATGGTTTGGCAACTCTATTGGATTTTTTCACAAATATTGGACAATTTTTTTAAAATCTTCTCTGAAACTGTTTATGGTAGAGATGTGAAACTTGGTGCTCAGACTACCCTTATGGCCTAGATTTGTTCAAGAGAAGGTAAGGTTGTGTTTCAAGTTTGTTTGATGCAAGTTGCTGCATCAAAAAACATGGCCACTGCGAACCAATCACATTTCAGCTATGGCCAATTTGCATATATTGTAATGTTTATCTATGGTGGAATGTGGTAGAGTGATGAAACTTTTATTCTGACTTGACAGACGGAGATGGGAGAAGTGAACTGGTGGTGGGATACACTGACCGTGTGGTACGGGCGTTCCGCTGGGAGGATTCACCCGACAGCTCTGACATTGGGTCTGGACAGCTGGTCCTGCTCAAGAAGTGGCTTTTGGAAGGACAGGTACAGCCCAGGCACTATAACAACTTCTCCCAATATGGGAGGTGAAGATTACATTCCTGTGATGCTACCTTTTGAGGAGTAGGCCTTTATATGCACATTATAATGCAAAACTGTCTTTAGTATTTTTTTTTTTTTTTTTTTTTTTGGAATTTATGGAAAAATCCCTTTGCACTTTGACTAATATTTGCTTAAACTGATTATCTCTGAACAAGGGGTTACCAGTTACATAAAGGGTGATTTCATAATTGATATAGCATTGATGTTTTGCATTGTCTCCTGTCAATATTTTCCTTTGCATATCATCCTCCACACACCCTCCAGTTTTCGCGATGCTCTGACAATTATAATCGCCCTATATTTTCATTTAGGGAAGGTCAAAGTTGGAATTTTTTTATTTACTAACTTCATTTTTTATTCAGAACGTTGGCTGTTAAGTTAGGTATTTAAACATGATGTAACCATGCATGTCTCTTACAGAAAAATAATTGGGATCATACCTGCAAGTCAGGGCTTTTGGCTGGTTTACTTTTATTACATTTTCAAAAGGATCTAAAAAAATGGGAATAAACATGTTTACAAGACAAAAATATAATTTGATTGTTTTTCAGAGGGAAAAATATGAAGTTACAGTACATCTGCTAGTAGATGTCACACTATCTTGGGAATCCCAATCAGTAAACTTTGCATTGCTATTTGATATTATATGCTGCTTTGTACATGATGTTGATATACAGCCGTGGCAGGTAATGTACGTTACTGAAATAAGAATTTGATGCTTGGTACCAAGCATGAGGCCATTTGGTACCATTTGCATGTGAAGTCTGATTTAAATCATTTGAAAATAACAAGATGTGAAAGTGCTCTTTAATGTTATGTCTTTGTGGATTATTCTGGAGAAAAGACTTATAACCACCCCCATCTTTCTTGAAGGAATTAAAGGTGATGATCATTGTGGACTGGTCACGTATTCCCCAAAATCAATTTAAACACCTTGCAGACATGTCCCTTTGAATCGTGACACAGTCTGTTCTTGAAGGGGAAAAAACAAGCCCTGTCAATTAAACGGTACTAGAATGCAAACACTTTGTTTAATACTGATGCAATGCTCACCCAACCCCATGTATAGTACTATATTATTTTGTTGTTTATAAGTTGACAGTGTTATGTTAAGACATCTCTGCAAGGGGAATTCAGAAGGCTATTAAAAATAACAAAATACGGACATGCCCTACGTCGACCTGTACCTGTCCAGTTTTAAATAACTTTAGCATAACAGAGGCAGAGGTGTTAAAGGGACTTGGCGCTCTTAAAATAAACAAATCCCCTGGACCGGATGAGAACCTCCCAACAGTACTCAAAGAAATGAAAGAAGTAAACTTCTGGAAACTATAATAAGATCCAAAACTGAAAAGTACCTATATGATAACAGTATCCTGGGAGACAGTCAGCATGGTTTTAAGAAAAGGAGATTGTGTCTGACTAACCTGCTTGATTTTTTTTTTTTTTTTTTGAGGATGTAACATTGACAATGAATAATTGCAAAGTATATGACATGGTTTATTTAGATTTCCAGAAAGCTTTTGACAAAGTCCTGCATAAAAGATTAATTCTCAAACTGAACACAGTAGGGATACAAGGAAATGCATACACATGGATTAGGGAGTGGTTAACATGTAGAAAACAGAAAGTACTGATTAGAGGAGAAACCTCAAAATGGAGCAAGGCAACCAGTGGAGCACCACAGGGAGCAGTATCCTCTGCTATTCCTAATCTACATTAATGACTTAGATTCTTTCTAGTTCCTATTACTAGTTAACAGTTTAATTTTCCTTTAACAAGAAGCCATTGTATATCAGTTAGGTTTAGAACTTGTTTATTGGTTGAGATGTGAATTCCATGTACCCTTAATCCTGACTGTCCCCCACTCTGTTCTGAAATAAGGTGGACAGTCTGTCTGTGAACCCTGGTCCTGAAGGTGTCCCGGAGCTCATGGTTTCTCAGCCAGGCTGTGGCTATGCCATCCTGCTTTGTACCTGGAACCGCAAAGTCCCCACCGAAACGGGAGAGGGGGCTAGTGAGACACCAATCAGGTACAAGTGCTGGGTCAGCGGTCAGGTAACCAGGGGTTTGCAAGGGTTGTAGTTTATATGTACTTGCCTTTTAAAAACAATTTTCCTCCCCAGTAGGTTTTAAGGTATGTGGCACTTAAAAGGTACTAGGGGGCACCGATCTTATCATGGCATGGAGTGTTGAGGGGGCACCCCCCTCCCACAGGGACATTTTTGAAAAAAATTAATATTGACTTATGGAGCATCATTGTCCCTGCAACACAATATTGGCTGAAAATGTGTATATGGGGTCTGCACCTTTTAATTGTGTAGTTGTAATATGGGAAACAGCATGCTGCAGCTCCCATGCTCAGCGTTAGTCAAGTCCTGATCTGACAGAATGTAACAGACAGCTCTTCTGATTACATGTCACCGTTTATTATTCAGTATAAAAAAGTTTAAATTGCAGCGTGTTCCTTCTGCTAGTTTCGATATTAAATACACCACAGCAAGCACATTTGTCATATATTTTAGATATTTGCTGCATTACAGCCCTTCATTAAAACTGATTTTCTTTGTTACATTTTCAGGGCATTTTGTTTATGGTACATGTGCAACACTCAAACTTTAAGTGTATTTTTATTTTAGATTTTCACTGTTCTTGTTCTAGGTTTCTTTAATGCAGCTGTTCATTTTAAGTAACTTTTTACACAACAATAATGACACACGTTTGGTTGCTGTCACAGCTGTTGCATGGAACTGGACTTACTGTATTCTGGTGGTGTTAATATACAACACCTCTGCACTTAAGCATTTGTATATCAGCTGGTAGGGGCTCAGCTAATATCCTGTCATGTCTTTTTTCTTAAATGCATGCAGCCTCTATATATGAACCACCAACATCTCTGATAAGCAAGTGGGTACAAAAAGGAATATGTTTATGGTTTTTTTTGGTGCATATGTTATGTACTATATGTCATTTTATAGTGCGATAATACGACAAAAAATGGACTGAAAGATAATACCTGGAAATAATCATAATATTTTTTGAAAACCCTGCCCCAATACCATTGTCACTGCTCATCTTCATCGTGTGGGGATTTCGAATTAGACCATATTTGAGAACCCAGTCACTGCAAATTCAGGTAATTCAATGCTAGTCCAATGACAGGCAAATTAAAACTTGGTAGAGATTTTTGCATTTGTAATTACAAAAAACTACGTACTAAGGACAAGTCAACGAGTAAAGAGGGGATTGACAAACTGAACTCATTATTAGTAGTAGTAGTTGTAGTAGTTTATTCAGCAGACGCCTTTATCCAAAGCAAATTACAGAGACTAGAGTGTGTGAACTGTGCATCAGCTGCAGAGTCGCTTACAGCAAAGTCTCACCCAAAAGACGGAGCACAGAGAAGTTATGACTTGCTCAGGGTCACACAGTGAGACAGTGAGTGAGCCGGGATCTGGTTACAAGCCCTTTATTTAACCACTGAACCACACAGCCTCTTATAACACATGATGGCCTCACCCCTCCCAAAAGAAATACATAGCTAGTTGTAGTCTGCAAATGTCTTTACACACTGATTGAATGAAACACTGTGTATTGATTTATATTTTGGGAGTAAAAAATATTTATCAAAGTATTCAAACTCGCCCTTAGGATCTTGCCCTATACAATGGTTTCATGTACATTAAATACAATCTGCACCATAAATATTTACATATCACTGGATCTTCATTGGTGATTTTGATTGGTAAAGCTTGAGAGTCTTCAGTTAATACAGTTTAGATTAATTCAATATACAACTGTGCGTTGCTTGCACAGTGATTTTTATCTATAATGCTAGTTGCCTTGCCTATAATTTAGGCTTTAACCCCATCCATGCTGCCAAACAATAAGAAACAAACATCACGTTTTTAAATTAACACAACAAATTGATTTTAAAACATTTATTTTAAAACTATACAACTGCAACGATAATAACAATAGACCATTACTTTTAAATCAGAATAAATTCAACAATGTATTTCTCAACAGGTATCTGCCCTGCCCTACTGATTACATGCAGGGCTCTTCTGCCCTGCCACAGTAACACCTTAAATAGGACCAGGATTGGGAACCCCTGGTTTTGGGAGCCATGAGAGCACAAATGATACAGTTATTAATTTATGTCTCTAGGTTACTGCCACGTATTTCCATACTACAGTACTGTGGGTATAAATAGGACAGTCACTCGCAAGGCAGCTCACTCAAGCAACATGAAGCTGACAAGTGTGCAGAGAGGTGAACTAGTCAGGTTTTTTTTTTTTTTTTTTTTTTTTTTTTACAGCAAAGGAAGCAATGCCGAGGCAACTCTCGGGGAATACATTAGAGTGTATAAAATCCGCAGCGGGCTGTGTTCAAGAGTTGCTGTTCAAAAACAGTTGTTGCTGAGATCGGCCTTGCCGTAGCAGAACAACCCAGCACAAACGCACGTGCTATCGCCTGCCGTCCTGGATTTGTACAAGCTGCATCATGTTCAAGCATTGGAGGAGTTCTTGGCACCACTGGAATTGGATGACATGGATGCGCACTTCATCCTGTCTGGAAGTGTGAACAGTCGCAACTGTGTTATCTGGTCGGAGACTAATCCAACATTTGCGAGACCGATACGTGTTGTTAAAGTGACAGTGTGGTGTGGCTTTACGGAAAACTTTGTTCTTTTTTGAAGAGCCATCAGCAAGGGGACTTCAGACGTGCACAATCACTGCTGCACGATACCACACCATACTGACAACCCATGTCATTCCAGTGCTACAGCAACAAGATGTGATAAACACTACACTCTTCATGCAGGATGGTGCCCCTCTGCAATTTGGTAACCAGTTGAAACGTGTCTTGCATGAGCACTTTCAGGACAGAATCATTTCATGTGGCTTTCCTTTGTAAATGGCCACCTCATTCACCAGCGGATTTCTGGTTATGGGGGTACCTGAAGTCACGCATGTAACGAGGGAACCCTCGCACAATTCTGGACCGCAAGGATGCCATTTTCTGGGAGATGGCCAGCATACCTGATGAGATGCGTAATACTGCCATAATGTCCGTTGTCACACGAATGTGGTTCATTGTGGATCATGGAGGTGCACATATTGAACACTTGTGATTATCACAGGTGGCGCCCCCTAGTGACAAAAATGAATAACTGGCATTTGTGTCCCCATGATTCCCTTACCCCATGATACTTTTCCTCAAGTATTTGGCTGTACTTTAAACCATCCATTCTCCCCTCTATCCTGACAAGCTTCCCAGTCCCTGCTGAAGAGAAGTATCCCCATAACATGATGTTGCCACCACCATGATTGACAGTTGGGACGGTGTTGACTGAGTGATGGGCAATGTTGGGTTTGTGACAGACATAACGCTTGGAATTTAGACCGAAAAATTCAATTTTTGTCTCGTTTGACCACGAAACCTTTTTCCACATGCCTGCAGTATCCTCTACATGCTTTTTCACAACCTCTGTACGTGCTTTAAGATGAGACTTTTTGAATAATGGCTTTCTTCTTGCCACCCGTCCATACAGGCCAACTTTGTGTTGGGACCAGCTTATTGTTGATGTGTGAACACTGACTCCCATCTCAGACACAGAACTTTGCCGATCTCTCAAGGTCATTGTTGGCTTCAGAGTGACATCCCGAACCAGTTTTGTGCTTGCCCAGCTGCACAGTTTGGGAGGATGACCTGATCTAGGTAGTGTCTGGGTGGTACGATGCATTTTCCACTTCTTAATGATGTACTTCACTGTGCTGAGAGGGATAATCAGCGCCTTTTAAATTTTCTTGTACCCTTCTCCTGCTCTGTGCCTCGCTACCACTTTATCCCTGACTTGTTTCGAAAGCTCCTTGGTCCTCATGGTTGTTGTTTGATCACTATGTGAGTTGCAGCTTGAAAGTCTTTATATACCTGAGGGAAATTACATACAAGTTAAACCACTTTGAGTACACACAGGCTGAAACCATTTCACTAATTTTGTGACCTTTCAATCAAATCATTTGCACCTGAGCTGATTAGTGCTGCAGTAGCAAATGGGTTGAATACTTATGCAACTGAGATTAATCTGTTTTTCTCCAAGTCTTACTTATTTATATTCTATATGCATTTTTTTTTTACTTTATCAATGTGGAGTAGTTTGTCTAGCTTCTACATGTAAAGTCTAATTTGAAAGCATAGTAACTCCAGTAACTCTCTGTCTCGCTATGTCTTATTTACTTGTAAATGTCTCGCACACACGTTCATATTTCAGCTCTTTACAGTAATTAAATCAAGCTTTTCTTCAATGAAAAATTCAATAAGTACATCAGCAAAGCCAAAAACTACTATAACAGAATTGTTCAGCACTGCTCGTTGTTTCTTGGGTGTGACACTTTAATTAAATGCTTGTGATAATGAATGTTTTTCATTTTAAACATGAAATGTACTATCGATGTCTTGCAGATACCCCCTCAGTTACCTTGCTGCAGTTGTAAATAAAGCAAGGCACAGAGTGATCTTTTTAATTTGGCCATGCTCGCTTGTTTATGTTTCTTTTATTAATTTATTATACAGTGAAGGTGCCACTCGTGATGTCATTCTCCACCTGACGTCTGGTCGCATTCACAACAAGAACGTCTCCACGCACCTGATTGGGAGTATCAGCAGAGGTAAATTCATGCATTAATAAGAAGGAATTCTTAATTCCCAGTGTGGACCCTATCCTTACCCTAAAGCTGATACTGTGCCCGCAAAATATCACTTCATAATTTCTGACTTGCGCATAGCCTTATATAATATATATATATATATATGATATTATATATATTATATATATATAGCATATATAACTAATATCAAAAAATCAAACAGTGAATTAGTGAAGAAAATTGAAGAAAAAAAATGTTTACGTTTTACAGTCAGCGTGACCTAACACTGAGTTAACCATAAAGTGAATTACTGAATGGTGAAATACTGAGGGACTAGTTTAGTAAATGTAAGTTTAGAACACTATAAAAGCACCGTTTGACACAGAGTTAGGTAGGATCTAAAACCCTTGGAGCATTAAAAAACAACTTGATTTTATTCTATTAAATTGGATCTCCTAAGAGGGATGAATGGTGTGCTAACAAGAGATAGGCTATGATGGTCCAAACTGCCTTTTCTATTATTCAATTCAAATATATGTTGTTTGTATAGCTTAGAAAGAATAATTTTAAATGGATGGACTTTCAACACATTCTTGTAGTGACAACATTTATAATCCCTCATTCCTCTGTGTTCAGCGTGACACAATGTACTCTGCCTGATAACACAGAGACATTCCTTTTGAATCTTATCTATAGCCCTTTTCACACTGGCAGTCCTACCTGGGTTGTGACCCAGGTACTGGCTAACCAGGTCATAATCCTGTATAGTGTGAAACCACGTACCTGGGTCGGACCCGAGTTAACCTGGGTCCTAGCGACCCACCTCAGGATGTGGGTTGACATGCTTTGACCTGGGTTGAGCGAGACAAAATGCTTGACGGCCATTTATGAGCCAACGCAAAAACAAACAGCCACGCCTGCGTGGTTTCATTTCCAAAAGGAACATTTTTGTTTATTCTGTTTAGTAATATTTTTCTTGATTGAGACATAGAATGAGCAAGACTGCAGCAGGGATGTAGAAACATTTGCTCTAATCAACATTTGGGCCGACGGTTCAATCCAGAGAAGCTTGGATGGAAGCGTCAGTAACAACCTGCTTCTGGGGCATTGATACGCGTATTGTCTACTTGTATATGTCATCCAGGTTAGCCATGCTTTATCAAAAGTAGTGTGAAATCACTTAGCCAACCCAGCATTGACAATGTCAACCCAAGGGACAACCCAAGATTACATAAAGGGGCATTCAGAACAGAAAGTAGGAGGCACTGAATTGTAAAGGTCTGGAACCATCTCCCCAGTAATGTTGTTGAAGCTAACAACCTGGAATCCTTCAAGATGCTGATTGATGAGATTCTGGGATCAGTAAGCTACTAACAAAAAAGCAAGATAGGCCAAATGGCCTCCTCTCGTTGGTAAACTTTCTCTTGTTTTTATGTGCTTATCCAGTCCAGTGCACATGGCCCAGTTTCAACATTTGAATTGTTCTGTTTTGCTTACAGGGCCCACAGACGAGTCCTCTAGATGCGGCTTTTTTGCCCTCTGCACGTTAGATGGTGAGTAAGTTATGAAATCTGTGCTTTTCTTTGCATCTGTCGGCAAGTATCTGTCATTTTATCCTCAGGAGCTCTTGCACAGCGCACAAATGACATCACTGTTTTATAGAAACCAGGAATCCTGCATTACAAATTGCACAGCTGCAGGGTACTCAAACAGATCAAACATGTGTTTATGTAACCCCTACTCACTAGCTCTCAACTACCCTTGTTACATTTACATTCCTGTCTCAAATTTGTCCTGTGGTCAGACCCACTTTGGTTGGCTGAGTGCATGTATTGAACGCACTACCATGTCATTGTTTCAGTGAACCAGTACTCATTAGTGATTATACATGTGCTTACAAGGGGTGTGCAGTTCGTATCGCCTGACGCTCGGGACAACAAGATTTGTGTGACGGACAGCAAGTTTTGCCGTTATACTTTGCCAGTCAGACAAGTAGTTTTTTATTTATTTATTTTTGTGTGTTCTGTTGCTAGAAAGATACTCCGGGTATATTTATAGAGAGCCACGCAAGTTTCTGAAAACTGAATTTTGAAAGTGTTTATGTCCCAGCCTGTGACACGGGTGGCTGTGTGGTGACGTCAGTCCAGATGCAGGAACATAAACAGACAAGGCAGTACTGTGATGCAAAGGCGCGGTGGCGACATGTTAATTTAAACATAAAAATAAAGGTTGTAACAAAAACAATGGTCACAGAGTAAAATAAAATAATAATCAAAAACAAGTCAAAAAACACTAAATAATCTTAACAAATACAGTGCTGGAGCTTCCAGCACTTGCAGCAGTTGTTTTTGTTTTGTTTTGTTTTGCTTTCCTTCTTCCTTCTTCCATCTCTCTCTCTCTCTTTCTCACACGCACACACACATTCCTTCTCTGAACAACCCACCCGGAACATAAAGCCTCTGGCTTTTATACAGGTGACCATCTCCCGATTTAGGTGCCTCTACCACCTCTTTCTGTTTTGTATTTTTAATTAATTTAGAACAATTTGTAGATTTTTGTGGCAGGCTGGCGAGTGGATAGAGGCCCAGAGACAGTCTGCAGTTCAAAAAAATAACAATTTTATTATAAATAAACAAAAATAAAGTGCACACGGGCAAAATAACAAATACTCAAACACAAATAAAGCAAAAACAAAACTCACAAAAATAAAGTTTCCAGGCTGGGCAATGCCTTCACTGGATTTAGAAAATTCAAAAAACCACAAAACAAACACCAACCTGCTTCCTCAGCTCCCTTCTCCAAATGAGAAGCTGAGGCCTCCTTTTATATCAGGTGGCTGGGCGCTGATTGATCGTTAATCAACCTAATCAACTAATCAACCCCAGCCACCTGAACATAATAAACCCAGGCAGGCAGGGGAAGTTAACCCCATCCCTGCCAATTTAAAAGGGCAGAGCTTTGCTCTGCCACAATTTTATTTTTGACTTTGACATTATGGACTTTTTTGTGTTGTTCAGTGGCAAAAACTCCTAATTAAATCCATTTTGATTCCATGTTGTAACACAATGAAATGTGGAAAAGTCCAAGAATACTTTTGAGAGCCACTGTATATGTAGCATATTAATGCATATATATCTGTCACACGCGACCATTTCTATGATACACATCTCTTCAATGTTACAGTGTACTTGTTTATCATTTTGTTTGTTTTTTTTCCGGGTTTTTTTTCTGGCATCCCAAATACTCTTCACTGTGCAATTACAATACAGCACTTTCACACGACAAAAATGCAGCAAAAACAAAGTGTTACAAACTGTTACAATACACACCAGATTTAAAAGTATGTATTGTATTACAGTCCACGTGTCAACAGTCGCCTCTTTTGGCAAGTGATATTTACAGAATCATACCATTCTAAATTAAAATACTTCTGTTGAAAATGTAGCACTTGCGAACAGGATGTGAGCGGTGCGGTAAAACAATGCAATGTCCAGAGAGTATTCTCCCAAACGATCCATGTTTTTTTATCCAAAAATAAGAAGAGTATTATAATAATAATAATAATAATAATAATAATAATAATAATAATAATAATAATAATAATAAAAATTAGCCACCCCTCTACCAGCAATGGTATCAGATGGAACACGACAGGTTACAGTCCTGATTAAACAAAACAACTACTCCTCAACCACAATCCTCCGTGTACGAAAAGGTGCTCTGGTTCTCCGGGGTAGTGGTATGTGTGTAGTGCTGTACAGTGCTGTGCTGTGAGGGATGTGCTGCAGGGTTTGGAGATGGCTCCGTGGCTGCAGCTCCCGGCGTTCACTCCTCCTGTATAAAACACAACAAAACCAGTAACAAAACAAAAACACAAGCTCTGGCTGTATTTCTACTTTCAGCGCAAGGGCGAGTACTGACGTAGCTGCTTCCCCTTTGTACCCAAAAACTCCTCCCTGCAATCAACCATGGTTTCTCCAATAGAGGGCCGCCCCGCAACTGATTGCAGTGGAGTCCACCCGCGCTCCCCCTACTATATGGTGCCCTTACAGTGTGTGTGTGTGTGTGTGTGTATATATATATATATACTGTATATATATACTGTATATACAGTGCCTATAGAAAGTCTACACCCCCTTTCAAAATATTCACCTTTTGTTGCATTATAGCCTGGAAGTAAAATGCATTCAAATAGTTTTTTTTTTTTCATTCATTTACACATCCTACCTCACAACTTCCAAGTGGAAAAAAAAATTCTAGAAATTTGTAGAAAATTTATTAAAAATTAAAACTGAAATAGCTTGGTTGGATAAATGTCTATCCCCTTTGTAATAGCAATCCTAAATTGAATTTTTAAGAAGTGGTCTGTGGATTTTGTTATAGTGGGTGAACAGATTAATTATTACACCAGTTAAAAAAAAAATGAAATAAAAATAAATGTTTGTGCTGTTGGAATATTGTACATGTGTTTATGAAAAAGCAGCTACAATACCAGTGCTTTTATGTTATTAGGGTTATTTAAAATACAACTGACCTTTTAGTATTACTGATAAACAGCTGGGATTGCATTGTTCAAAGTATAAGTTGTTAAAGGGTTTATGGTGTGATGTGTTCTTTGTGAAATATTTTCACTATTTCTTTCAACGCATTAGTGAACAACCCCCTTTTTTTTAAATCTAAGAATAACGAAAATTACTTCCCAGTATTTTATAACATGCATTATTATGCAAAACTCTTAGTCTTTCAAGATACATTTCTTTCTGTAATATTAAGCAAATTAGTTTGAGTTTATTGATTTTGAACTGGAACATATATTTGCGAGTATGCAGTGGTTTTAAAACTCTGATTTTGCCTCAGCTGCATTACTTGGACTGTTTTCCTTTGTAGCTGCTATGTTTTAAGCTTAGAAGCAAGGTCTCAATATCAAATATCAAATTAAATGCAACAGAATGTCCTTTCATATGGTTAATGTATTTGAAAAAAACTATCAGGGAGTTTAACTGTTGAGAAATGGTGAAAAACTTGCTTATAAATAGGCCAGAGAATCAAATTCACTGAAATGGAGACAAAATACAAGGCAGAAATCATGGTGGTTTAATGGTGAACACCAGTGGGGCAAGCATGACCACATTATTGTGCATCTCAATATTGTATTTTTAAATGAAATATTGAAATATTATTTTATTTTTACTTATACGTTGCTAATCTCCTGTAAAATGAATCTGATTAAATCAAACTATCAGAGCTAATGAATCGAATTGACTCGAGTAGACTCTGTGATTCAACTCGACTCGAGCTTGGCATGTCAAAGACTCTACTAGAGTCTTACTCCTCAGTGACTCGACTTGAGTCCCAATTTTTGTGACCTGATTACAACTGCTGCAGATTGTAGTGTTTTAAGTCCCTACCAGCAACTAAAATGTATTTTGCTTAAAGTCAAACAAGCCATATTCACGTTGATCTGATCTTTAAAATCATTAGCAAATGCCTTTTTTGTTTTACATTACAGATAATTTTACATTTCTCCCATACTTCCACGGTATTATTAATTCCCTTTCATGTTGTCGTCCCCCACCCACCTACCCAAGATTTTTACCCTACTGCCTGAAAGCTGTGCTCAATAGCTGGCTATGGCAGGTAGCAGGGCAGAGGGCAGAGAAAAAAGGTGGAACTAGGACCGTGGGCAGGTGCTTCTGACTCAAAGCTGCCCCCAACCTTCTCCCTTAAACAGGGCTGAGCACCCCTTCCTGTGTTGCCTGCCTTTTCATCTGCACTTGTCTCACACCAAGATATGCATAATTATGGGATTATAGAGGGGATGTGTAGGAGGAAATTGAGACCTTTGCACACAGGCTCCAGAAGTTTAATTTGAAAGGGTAATTAATGGGAAAGGGAGAGGGATCTAAGAAAAGAGAAGCGAGATGCAGGCGATGCTGAGCTATGACCCCGTTCACACTACTTTGTTGGCCCAGGGCCCAGCAGGTGTTTCTTATATATGTTTCTCAGTGCAGCACGGTAGCAATTTTATTGTGTGTGTGTGTATCTATATATATATATATATATATAATATATATATATATATATATATATATATATATATATATATATATATATATATAATATTATGGTGTGTAATGGGATGACAGTCCAAGCTTACCCCCACTCACAATCACATTATTCCCTCAAGAACACAGAGGTATTTAGAATGCAGGAAACAGGTGTTTACAGGTATAAATATTTATTTTCGTAATGGATACTTCACTCAGATTGCAAATGACTAACAGATTGTACACAATGACTGATATTCCAAAGGCAAGCTCACAACTGACCACCTACTACTAATGCTCCCTCCTAAGGAAAGACACACTGTTAAATAATAATTAATTAATACACCTGGAATCATTTTATACAAAAATATACTATTTAACATGCATTCCATTTACAATAAACATTCATATAATTTACATTACACATGTTTCTTCTCATTTTATATGTATTTGTTTACCATCTTTGTTTATAAACACAATTGTTAAACTGTTCATTATTATCATTGTCATTATTATTCTCTAGTCCCTTTCCATTACCATTAAAGATTGAACATTAACATTACCCCATTCTCTTGGAAGATTACTGAGCATATGGCTATACAAAACCCTCACTGTAACATAAGCTTCATTAGGGGAAGCACCCTAATCTAAATACAGCAATACAACAACATACACCTTTACATAATAAACTGCTGCTCTTTCGCCAGTAGTATAACATCAACAATAATAATCACAATAACAGGCATTGAAATATTAGTGAAAATACAAATTGTTACACTTTCAAATGCTAAGCAAGTTACAAAGCTTACCAGTGCCATTAATCAGTAAAACAAACTTATGTTTTTTTTTTGTTTGTTTGTTTGTTTTAATTAAAATATTGCAAATAGTTCCCAGATTGTCATGAGACACTGGTGTTGAGCACAGAAAAGAATTGCAAGTTTGCTGTTTGTTTATGTTTCCTTTCATTCAATTTATGTTTAGCGCTTCCCATGTGTTGTACAGTGGTCTGCCTACAATCGATGTGAAATTCAGCCTTGCAAAACTCGTTGATCCGGTATTTAGGAGTGATTGTTGTTGTTTTCGGGATCTTAGAATAGCTCTGGATATTGACTGAAGTAAACTGAGGCCTCATTCAACACTGAACTTGAATACTGGAAGCAGTTTTATTAGATAGGTATGTTCATGTAAATTTAAGGCAAAGCTGACAGTGTTAATGTTTATATATGGTACGTGTGTAGATTTGGTTATTATCAAACGAACAAAAAAAGCCTTGTGTTTTTTGCTCTTCCGCAAATGTAAAACTCAAAAATCTCTGACATCATAGAAAAAGTTATTCCACAGCAAATGGATTCCTAGGATCCCTGTTACTAAGCTGCTTAATCAAATTGGTCATGTGATATGAAAAACGGCCCTAAGTCTGTTTTGCGTTCATATATATGTGAAGGCCGGCCCTTATCCCGGATTGCAGGCCTTGGAGCACATTGAAACGGTGGCCTAAATCTAGGCCAGCCCTGGGCTGCCTTTTCTTTTTTGGAGCGATCACATATGAGAAAAGGCGGTCTTAAATCACGAGTGTGAATGGGGTCTATGTGAGCAAGCCCTCTTTCCATACATGCATCAAGCAAGTTTATAATTGTCTGTAAAATTGCTACAAAAATAGCAGCGACATAAGGAGGAAAAAACAGATTTCCAACTAATGTACATTGCGCTTGGTAAAAGGGGTTTCCCTGTGCATAGCCTAATTTGCTTGTGTAGCAAGGTTTTCGGCTTACTCGCATGATATATTCACGAGACGATGTCCCATTATATTTTTTTTTACTCACTCGCTAGTTTACCAAGTAAACACACTAAAAATTTAAAGTAACTGTGATTTGTAAAAATATGGATCCCCATATTCAAAATCCTCTTCAAGCACGCTTCTGTTTAGAAGACTCCTTTTACTGTTGCTGTGCCAGTGAGCACCATTGTTAAACTGATAATATTAAACAGAGACAGTGACGGCAAAGACTAGCCCTCCTACAGTTCTAATTATAACTATGATTGACCCCAGGTCTGGTATACACAAGGGTCCAGTAAATTAGTTTAATTTTGAACCAGACTTTAAAAAAGCTTCTGAAATGAAAAAATTAAAAAAAAAAGAAAAGAAAAATCCTGTAAAAATCTTGTCTTTAAAGAAGCGTTAATACACACTTAAATAACTCATGCATGAGAAAAGTGGTGTACACCACTTTAATTACAAACTGTCAAAACTGAAATGAAATCGACAATAAATAAATGAAGTCACATCTTTACATCTTCATAAATAAAATGACTACTAAAAACAACTTTATGTTCGTAGCTTGTTAGAAATTTTTATTTTCTTTAAAATGTTCTTAAATAAATAGTAGTACCTTTTTTTTTTAAAAAAACAAACCAATAAATAACCGAAAATTAAATAATAACAACGAATGGGTAAAAAAAAAAAATTACTTAAAACTAATCAAGGGGTTTTTGCCATCATTATATGGCTAGTGAATACACATTATCTGCTATAGGTAATGGTAATGTAGAAAAAAAAAATTAATATTGGAGCATGCGCTGTTGTTTCACATCCATGATCCTGTGTTCTGACATCCCATGTGGCAAAGTGGTTTACGTAAGAACATAGAACATAAAAGAGTTTACAAACGAGAGGAGGCCATTCGGCCCATCTTGCTCATTTGGTTAATCCCAGAATCTCATCAGCAGCTTCTTGAAGGATCCCAGGGTGTCAGCTTCAACAACATAGTTGGTTCCAGACCCTCACAATTAATTCTCTGTGTAAAAAAGTGCCTCTTATTTTCTGTTCTGAATGCCTCTTTATCTAATCTCCATTTGTGACCCCTGGTCCTTGTTTCTTTTTTCTGGTTGATATTGTCAATACCTTTTAGAAGTTTGAATGCTTGAATCAGATCACCGCATAGTCTTCTTAGTTCAAGACTGAATAGATTCAATTCTTTAAGCCTGTCTGCATATGACATGCCTTTTAAACTCGGAATAATTCTGGTTGCTGCTCTTTGCACTCTTTCTAGAGCAGCAATGTCCTTTTTGTAGCGAGGTGACAAGAACTGATGAGGTCTTACTAATGCATTGTAAAGTTTTAATGTTATTTCCCTAGGTTTAAATTCAACACTTTTCACTATATATCCGAGCATCTTGTTGGCCTTTTTTTATAGCTTCCCAACATTGTCTAGATGAAGACATTTCTGAGTCAACATAAACTCCTAGGTCTTTTTCATAGATTCCTTCTTCAATTTCAGTGTCTCCCGTATGATATTTATAATTACATTTTTATTACCTGCTTGCAGTACCTTACACTTTTCTCTATTAAATGTCATTTGCCATGTGTCTGCCCAGTTCTGGATGCTGTCTAGATCATTTTGAATGACTTAAGATTTGCAGGGTTATATAAATAGCTGTATTCTTTGATTTTAAGTTCCATTACTGCTTTTGTCCTTTCACTGAAACATTGCTTTAACCTCTGGCCAGATCAGTGATATTGGCCACATGCATTGATATACAGTAGCTTCTTGGTATACTACGCTCTTATTCTGGTGTTGGTCAGATATTAGCCATTATTTCATTGCCACATAGTTTCAACCTCTAGACTTACAGATCATTTTGTCACCATATCAGTTTCCTTAATTTTAACAAACAATTTGATCTTATGTGACATTCCCTTTTGCTTAAGCCCCTGTGAATACTTTGTTTTTATTTACAAAAACTCCCATTTCTAGTTTGCTTGTGTGCAGTAATTGAGCTGCAATTCACAATCCATGGCTGTTTGATGGTGAACTCTTGCTGGGTTCCTAATGAACTGATTCCTTAAAGATAACTTCATTAGGAGCCAAAAGGGTATAATTTGGACCCCTGTACAGCACATTTGTGAAGTGTTTTAATTTGAAGAGTTGTTTTTTTTTTTTTTTTTTTTTTTATTTTGATGTAATGATGTGTGTGCATAATTGTTATGAATATATTCTTTGTGGCAGTGTTTGCTAACAAAAAAATGGAAAATTAAATGTTAAAATGGATGCGCCTTCAGCTGTAATCATTAGTTCTGTCTGTGTTCAGGACACATAATTGTCCTACCAATACAGCACAGTACTGTACAAGAACTGTTTGGGGGGTGCTTATGATGGCTAATCAGCATGCTTGGCAGTATTTGTTATTTTAACCTTGTACCAGTTATTTAGTCTGACAAATTAAACTGTCAACCAAAAATCTTCAGACTTCCTGTGCAGGTGATGCTTTCACCTACGGCAAGTTCATTTGACTTTTTTTCCCCTCCATTTCAGGCACACTGAAGTTAATGGACAGCTCTGATCAGCTGCTGTGGTCGGTTCAGGTGGACCACCAGCTCTTTGCACTACAGAAGCTTGATGTTACAGTGAGTACCTTTGCAGATTCAACAAGTAGTCTTGGCATGTCACTGTTAGTCACAGCATCAGACAAAAGATCATTGTTGCTAAGTGGGGGTCAAACCAGATGAGGCACATGTACTACATTTGGTTTAACATTTGATTTTTGTCTGGTTGTAGTGGGAGACTAGTGTTTTGGTTCTATATAAGTAATAACAAGTCAAACACATTCAATAACACGTAAATATCACCCTCAGCTTGTTATCATCAAACTTTATTGCCTCAGGGTATAGTGGGAGTCCATAAGAAAGCTCACGAAATGTTCCCTTTTTAGACCACACTAACCAACAAGTTCTGTAATTGTCATCACCTGGTTGTCCGTTCATAGTTCATTAGTGCAATAATATCTATAACTCAGCATCGCTGCTTTAGAATTACTAAAAGAAACTAAAATTCAATGACAAACATGTAGACTAGAAGTATTTTTCATTTTCAATGTCTAACATTTTGAAGATATTAAAAAGACTTATAGTTGAAACTTTTAGTATTTCTAAAGGCAATAACAACCTAAAATGGGTAGAAAATAAAATAGAACTAAGATCTGCTACCCTATTGAATAGCAGTTGGATCAAAAGTTTTATTAAAAATTTATTATAAAAAACACTATCTGTAAAAATGGCCATCTGTTAATAACAGCTAGTTTGTTTTTCATACTGTGGTTAATATCAGTCAAATGTATCAGTCAGTCAACTAACTTCCAATCCATTTATATCATTATGGGAATTAAAAGCCTTAAACTTGTAACAAAGTTGCTGTTTGAAGTTCTGCATTAGCACATACAATTATTAATGCAGGGTCCAGTGAAGAAAAATTGAATAGCCATTAACCCTTTGCAGAGGCCCATTATAATTTCAGAGAAATTCGTCTGGTGACGTATTTGCACAGAGCACTGTGACAAGTATGTTGTTTGTTTTCAGATTACCATAAAAAAATATTTGTCAGACTTCAGACAATCAAACACACAACAGTTAGTCCAGTCTGTAGTTCAAGATTGATATTTTTATTTCATTTTTTTAGCAACCTTTTTTTCTTTTTCTGCCGAGCCACAAAGTGACCACAATGAGTTCTACAAATTACTAAATCACCCAAAATGTTTATAAACAAACAAAACATTTGCTGTATTGCAATATCTGTGTGACAAACTTCAGGCATGACAAACCATCAAAATGTATTTCACTAATGCTTCTAACTAATAGAGTTGAGTTTTTGGATGCAGTGCATCATTTCAGTATCTGTGGTTGCAGTGTTTACTCGAGATTACCGTAGACCATGGCATCAAAGCGCAAGTCTTTACCAGAGGGGTTTCTAAGTCATTTTGCAAGACCGAGAACGCTTACTGGTCTAAAAGAAATACGGTAGAAGACATTTTTGTAGAAGATGAATGAATGCCAGAAGGAGAAAAATATCCCGTTGAATTATGAACTTCTTCACACTGATATGATTCTGAAGCAGATGAGCCTGTGAACGTTCGTTCCAGTTTTGCTTGTTAAGTTTTCAATAGATGTTAGTTATATGAATTAAGCCCTGGTTATAACTGTACTAATGTGTATAAGGATAGTACATTATCCTGTAGTTGTTTAGTGAAGATCCAATCGCTTTCATGATACATCACATGTTCTACTCCCTAGTGTCAGGCTTTGCTGAGCTGAGTCGCTCTTGTTTCAAGGAACTGTCAGTAAAATTACTGGATCCATGTTCTGAGGAAATTAGATCAAACTTGCTACTTTTGGTTTTTAATTTATGCATGAGTTCATTTATTTTTGTCTGGGGGGGAAAAAACTAACTTTCGTCTTAGATCGTGCAGCAAATTGCATCGCATGAAAAGAAAATACAGTTGCACTAGGATTTATACAAGGTAAAACATGGGAGGGAGTAAATACAAAACCTTATTATATAATTAGGGCTTCTGATTTTAACTGATAAAACCCGATAAAACACCCCTGATACAAAACAAATGAAATCGGTGGATAGTCAGTAAACACCGGAAACCTTTTTCCCATTAAAAAATAAAACCTACTACAAAAATAATAATAAATACATTTCCCAGTGCTGCTGGGCAATGTCCCGTCTTCCTGACTTGTATCTATCATTGATTGCATGCTGAATACTTTAAACCCGCCCCAACTACTGACAGCACATTCCTACATTTAAAATGATTTAAAACGAGATTACAACCAGGATGGAGGCTTGTTAGCAGAAAGCCGTATCAGTTAAGATACAGAAGATTTAAAGCAGAATTGTGGCAAAATGTACAAAAATGCCTACATACAAAAATCCCTGAAGAATGCACCCGTGACCATAAGGATTTCATTGTGGAAGACAGCAAAGGAAAGAAGCTACAACTTAAGTGTGCAAGTACTGTCGAGTTACTACTATACATATTTTGACAGATGAAAAAAAAAACGCCCAAGCAGTTTAGAAAGTAACTAAAAAACCAATTTCATGCAGTATATCAAAAACGAAAGCCCCGAAAAAAAAAGATTTATAAAACTGAAAATAGCTAAAAAAATAAATAAAAAAATAAGCACAGGAAAATACAATTAATAAAACCCGAAAAACAGAAGCCCTATATATAATATAGCAGTATTATTTCAACATCCTGTTTTTGGCTCTGTCACGCTTTTTATAAATGTCAGTGGTTTTGGTGCAGTTAAAATGTTTACGTGTTCTTCGTAATTGGTGTGCATGTGTGAGTTTACCAGTGTTGAGAAAATATCCGTACAGTAGTCAGCAAAATTGCAAAAGTACCCCATATATATATATATATATATATATATATATATATATATATATATATTTTATTATATGCAGAAACAGAAACAGAATATCAAGACCGTCGCCGCCTTCTAAACTCTGATCGTGTTTTTCTTCATTTGTTGTTGGTGTCCGACAGTCACAGCTTTTGTGATCATACAGCATAAAATTAAATACAGATGGCAAGGCTGTATCTTTTAAATTGCCTGTCTTTACATATTTATTTGTATGTGCCATCAGTAGTGAAATGTCTTTTATACCGCTGTAATCAACAAAGTGAATACTGCAAACTTGCAACACAAGGGAGTATTTCATGTATCATTGAAATGAAAAAATCGTAACATCAGGGGTACGATAATGGCCTGTTTTGATTAGGGAATGAGCATGAATTGCATTATTACAGAATTTTTTTGCAGTTTAATTATTCAAAGTGTTAATCCAAATTGCTAATCTATCCTACTTACTGTATATAAAAGACACAGTTACAGTGTGTTCTCTGACTTTACTGACCAAGCTGTCTTTATTCCAAGTACACTATCATATTTGCAAATGACACAGAAATAGGAGGAATGGCCAGAATTATCTAGACAGCATTCAGAATTGGGCAGACACATGGCAAATGACATTTAATAAAGAAAAGTGTAAGGTACTACGCACAGGCAATAAAAATGGCCATTATAAATACCATATGGGAGATACTGAAATTGAAGGAGGAATCTATTAAAAAGACCTAGAAGTTAGACATGTTGAATTCTAATCAAGGGAAGTAATGTTAAAACTTTACAATGCATTAGTAAGACCTCATCTAGGATATTGTGTTCCGTTCTGGTCACCTCACTACAAAAAAAGATATTGCTGCTCTAGAAAGAGTGCAAAGAGGATATGTAAAATATAATTTCTATAGTTTTACTACTTAGAATTTATATTTGTGGAACATCGAAGTTACTTTTCATTGACACTAGAACCACCTTTTACAATACATGTTTTTATTTTGTATATATACGTACAAGCCTGTTGTTATCTCTACTGGACCTGGCAGCCATCAATTCCTTTGTTTTGTACAAGATTTCATCTTGAAGCTAGCCACAGCGCTGCAACAGTAACATTTTGACCAGAAAACCACAAAGCTGCAGGCTGCAGCAGCTCAACCTGGATTCTGTAAGTGTCTCTGCAAGTGACACACGCAAGATAAATCATGTTACTTTCATTTTAGATTAAAAACTACTTTTGTTTTTTAGTTTTTTTTTATGTGCATATACCAGTTTACACACTAGTTTCTTTTGGAATGTTTGTATTATAGTTTTTTATTTTTTGAAATAGTGCTTTATATGTGATAAGTTAGAAAATAAACCCTTTTATGTTTAATTATTCAATTAAATAGTATTTTGGCTGTGCAGGTGTTTGTTATGATGTGCTTGAATAAAACTTTTGAGTTGTATCGATAGTTTGTCTTTCATTTTAATATTGATGGTGTTTAAAATATACCGGCGGTTGTAGGTATGAGTATAACCGTGGCGGTTCTAGTGTTGAAGTAGTCCCTAAATATACAGTGTGTGTGTTGGGGGGGTGTCTATGTTTTGTACAGCCTTTCTGCTGGAGATTACATGATATTAAGTAAAAACAAAAAAACAGGATCTTGACTGCTGAAATCTCGTGAGCCACAAGCATGATTCCTGCTCTGGTTTATGTGGGTTATACAGCTATTTTTATCTTGAGAAAGCTATTGACCCTGCCTTTAAACTCATGCTGCCAAAAGGACGTCCTTTTGCTGTTTCGTGATGTATTTGCGTAACAACGTCACACAGTCATGACTGTAGAGTCGATTTTCAGTTGCATGTAAACCAAACCAATGTCGACTCAATGGACTTTTTAGACGTGAAAAAAGAAACAAGGACCAGGGGTCACAAATGGAGATTAGATAAAGGGGCATTATCATTGAGCACTTGAGCTGAGACGATGTAAAATGCTATGTGTGTCTTGTGTGGTGTCGAATCCAGCCAGAATAAGCACATTGTTTTGAAGTGATTATTTCCAAAAGCTAATTTGTTGAAAGTATAAAGGGGATATTTATATCAGGCAGTCAAAAATTACTTTTAGCAAAGTGCTTACATGGTAAAGTGCAGTTGCCTGCTCATGTTAATGAGGTGCATGACAATTAAAGCTTGTTGATGGGCACTCACTGTATGATATGAACACAAGCAATTGGTCTGGAGTATGGAATCCAATTCCAGACACTTTTCCCAATCCCAAGATTTAGGGATTGATTTTGATTTACTTTTTAAATTATTGTGATTCCATTTTTGTATTAATAATATTGTGCTTTTGCTTTTATTAATAATTATCAGTGTGGTGGAATAGGTTAATGCACTTACATGACAAAGGAGTTCTTCAACTAGGTAATTTATTTGAACTCCAGAAAGTAAACTTACTTTGTAAACTTAACTGGCATTCATAAGTAGGAGGTGAACATATATGTGCTCTTTTGCCACCGAACATGCTGTTAAGAAACAGTCATCTCTGCCATGCGCTGGAATACCGAGGATAATGTTACTAAAAAACGAAATAACCAGTCTCTTCATGTTTTAACTAGTAAGACTGAGAACTCTCAAGTTTCCTTTAGAAAATGTTCTTTGTCACAGTAAAAGATGAACAGGTTTATTTGCTTTAAAAGGCTTGGGATTGTCTTTGTTATATGAAGATGATAATGTTGAGTAGTGATAACTGTTACAGGCTGTGCCTAAAAATATGTAAATCATGATGTTCTTTAAGTGAGGTTGACAGAATTGCCCAAGACTAAGCAGACACAGTATATCCTTAGGATGTCTATAAATGCTGGTAACCTTTTTTTTTTTTACTACACATTTTTAAAAGAAGCAACATCATACAGTGACAATTCTTCTTTTGTTTTTGTTTTTGTTTTTAGCCCACAGTCTGCAGGAACCAACTAAGCAAGCTATTTAAATATGTACATTAGCCATGTGTGCACTGAGCGCACTGCCAGCAGCCAGCTGGGTGTTTA